>NC_133371.1:26762541-26783493 GCF_049309525.1 Garra rufa | reverse complement strand
AGATCTTCTGGAATTTGCAGCTGATTCTGATGTCTCTATAGTGGTTCAACATGAGATATAATTTGTTTTCAGTAAATTAAACGAGCAATCTTTGGTCTCATTAATCTATTATTTGTTCCAGAGCAAATAGTTTTGACTGGGGGCAAAATCTCATCACGTTATATTTTATGTAACATTAATGCTTTATATCAGAGTGCTGCCTTTCTACTTTTGACTAAATTGCCTAGCAACTTTAATCCTGGCTGTTGTTGTTGTTTAATAAATATTTTTATTTAATAAATAGTAGTAGTATTTAACTATAGTATTTAGTATTGGAAAACATTGTGTGTGTGTTTGTGATGGTGACCATTAAATGGCATCAACAGTTTTTATGAGTGAGTCAGCAATAATATTGAAAGAGACTGAAGAGGGTTGTAAACAAGGAAGATATTTTTACTTTCAACAACAGCTTGTAAGACGCAGCCAACAAATGCACTGAGCAGCACTGTCATTGGAAATCACCCTTAACAGATGAAAGGATAATACGACAAAGATACCGCTTTCCTCAGCGGATATTCAAACTAATGTTTTTTTGTGAATATGAGATTGAGCTGAAGAATAAATGCTGTATCAGATGCAGGTAATCACACTTACTCAGTCCATCTCTCTCATAATATTATACATATTACAGTTATTAATATTAGCTTTTAATACAGTAATAAAATAAGCTTTCAACAAAGCAACTCAATGTTCCATCGTTACTAGTTCTAAAATGACATTTTCGAATTAGTAACCGAGGCTTGGGCTCATCTGTTAAACTAAGATTTGAATCCATGGCAGAAGAAGTAGTTTGCACAAAAGAGTGTTTTTAAAAACAGTCAGACGTTTTTTCTTATGTACTCGTGCTGTCAAACTGTTGTATAAATGCAATATCAGGATACTCTTACCCCAAATGTGTATACTTTGGTGTAATATTGTGTACATTTGGTTGATGATAATGTAATGTGATAATGTGTTTTTTTCTTATTCATATGAATTTGAGCTATAACTTAAAATCTGTGGTATCACCCTTCACCACAGAAGTCCCCTGTATTAGAGTACTGCATTGTTCCTTTCACATAGAGTTTCTGCCTTTGTAAAACATTCCATATCAGTCACTTATGAGCTTTAATGACAGTAAGCAGTCTATGTAGGCTGGAGGCTGCATACTGGGTTTTGGAACAGAGCTTTAGTGTGTGCCAATGTTTTAACAGGAATGTTTAAGACAAATAACAGTGAATGGTAGTCTGAGGGCTCAAGCCAGTTCCACTAGTGCCAGAGGGCCAGAAAAGACCAAGTGAATGTACAAACTGCATGAAACAGAGCCCCCATTCAGCGCTTAGCACGACATGACAGCCTATGTCTACTGAACATGGCTGTGCAAACACACACTCGCACAAGAAAACCTCCAGTTGGTTTTCAGCAAAGCCAGTAAAGTCCCCATCAGCAGAGTGTTTATCTGATCTCGGTTTAGAGGCCCCAAACAGGCCTGACTGTGGACCATCTCCACAGAGACGATGAGAGACATGAGCCTGGATCTTGTGTCCATCCTCAGAGTGGCTAATCCATCTATCATGTCCAGCGCTGATAACCTCCTCCATGTTTGGCCTCTCATGTCACCGCTGCTTTGTACACTTATCTGCACCATAATGTTGGGTTGTGGGGGATCAGAGAGTGTTAAGTATAGCCAGCATCAGGGCAAAATTGTCTTGTGTGGCGTATGTTGTCCTAGAATGGGTAAAATATATCTGTTCTATCTATTTATATCTGCAAAAATACATTTAAAAAGCACACATGCAATGACTTGAATACACCTTTCCTAGGATGAGTATGTTTTTCATTTCTGTATAATAATAAAAATTGTTAAAATTTTTAAATTATTTTATTTTATTTTATTGTAATTTTTTTGGGCTGGTGTCAGCTGTTCTGTTATCTAATGTTTTCACACTAAACCAAAAACAAATAAAAAAGAAAGAATTCATATTTTTATTTTCTGTATATATATATATATATATAATCTAATGAAAAAAAAAAACTAAACCGAAAACAATTAAAAAACAAAGAAAGAAAATAATAAGAAAGAAAGTAGGAAAAAGAAAGATAGAGAAAAATTTAAATAAAAATGAAGCTGAAATAAAATAAAAAATACAATACAATAAAATAAATAGATGAAAACATTATTTATTTATTTTTCCTGTTCTGTTATCTATGTTGTTTTCACATACTAAACAGAAAACAATTTTATAAAACAAGAAAGAAAAAGAAAAGAATGAAAGAAATTTTATTAAAATAAAATAAATGAATAAAATAAATAGAAACCTAAATGAAAACAAATAAATAAAAATTACACAAGTTTAAGTTGAAGTATTAAAATGCTACTAAAAAATAATAATGCCTTTCCTGTTTGTATTTTCTGTATAATAACAAAAATAGACTTTTTTACTTTATTTTATTTTATTTTATTAGTTTAGTTTATTATTATTTTTTTATTATTATTATTCTTATTATTATTTTGTGGGGCATAAAATTATGGTGTTCTGTTATCTATGTTGTTTTCACCGAAAAGAAAGAAAGAAAGAAAGTTTTCAATTAAAATAAAGCTAGAAAAGGCAATAAAATAAAATTAAAACAAATAAATAAATTAAAATTATACACGTTAAAGTGTTAAAATACTTATAAATAATAATAATAATAATAATAAATGACAAAAGTACATAAAATTAACACTAACTTTTTTAATTGAAATGAAAACATAAAAAATAAAAGTTAATATAATATAAAATAATAATAGGTGATATAATAGTGCCTAAATACTAATAGTAATAAAATTATCATAGTAAAGAAAAAAAGCTTAATTTAAAAAATGAAATTCTTGGAAAAACTACCCTTAAGTAGCTTAAGTTTTACAACAAACAAACAAATAAAAGTCATGTGGTCCAATATGTAAGGGAAAAAAATGTAAAATGACATAAAATAGCTGTGTATCAAGGTCACTATCTTATTAGCTAATATTACAAATAAGTAATGATATTTCGAAATTAATAACCTTCTAAAAAATATTTAAAAACATTTGTGTTGATCACATATACACCACTAGATCTACAAAGTACTGTATTAATCTAAATTAAATGTCTGTATAAGTGTTTTACCTTATTTTGAATTTTCTACTTCATTGGATTGTGTTTTAGGATTAAGAGAAATGTCAGTAAAAGTAATAGATACTGTCCTAAGAGTACTATTTTCAGTGCAAAACGAATGCAAAGAGCACATTTAAGAACTTCACATGTGTGTTTACCTTGAGTTTTAAAAGATCTGCCATTTTCTTGTCATAGACATGTCATTGACCCATTTGTGCAACTGTCCTGTTATCCACCGTGGGAAAAATGTAGCGCTGAGTGTGAAAAACCTGTGAATGTGACGCAGAGCTCCATGTCTGTGTATTCACCATGTGGCTGTCTTACATGTAAACAGCAAAGACATAATAAGACAAAGAAAAGTGAGTGAGAGGGACAAATCACGGTATGTATGAAAGCTATTGTTAACCACACTGATTAAGATTGAGTTTGCTGTGATTAGGACCCCTCACACTTCTGGACAGATGCTTTCTGCGCCTTTTCCATCAAGGCCAGCGAGCCGAAGACATGTCGCTTCAAAAAAACACAAGCTTCTACATATAACATGATACACAAATATACACCATTTCCACAAACAAATTAAAAAACAATACACACATTTCTTTCACACACACAAAAGATCTTTTTTTAAACTGCCCTAAGACAACAGGCTCCGGGTAACATTTGCTTCACAGCTGTGTGGGCACATCTGGGATGGCAGGAAATTCAGCGGCTGTCAGCGTGACGTGCAACGAATGTTTTCCAAGCACTTCAGAGGATGAGCTAAACTACAAACCCCTTCCCCCTCCACCGTCTCCCACCCCTCTACAATTTATGGAGTCCAGCAGCAAGTGGTTCTCATTAACGATGTCATCTTCTTAACAAATTGCTGCGTTGCTCTCACAGCTGGGGCTGCGCTTATGGGGACTTATTATGTTATTTACCCCATATCGTGCTCAGTTTTGGCTGAATTAGAATAGGTTGAACTGTTTCTGAAAGTTTTTTCACGTACATTATTGTTTATTTGTCTGGACTATGGGAATATATTTTTATGGAATGCGTGCCAACCTAAACTGTTACAGAAATGTTCTTGGAAAGTAAAAATGATCTTTTTTTATTCGCATTGTGTAACATGAACTTACAATGCATTTAAAAACTTTAATAAATGCACTAAAGTAAATATATGATTAAGATCAGAGTCATTTTATTATCACTGTGATATTATTAATGTATTTCACACAAGAACAAACACAGATGTTGTAAAGATTTTTGCCCTGGAGGTCCTTGTTCAGTTTGGCCAACCACAAACGCCTATTGTTCCTCAGACAGTTTTTTGCACTCTTCTCTTTAATTCGTTATAACTTTTGGCAGTCTACAGTACTCTAAATGTTTGTCCCAGAAGGAAGCCTCATCTGAAGCTGGCTCACAAAAAAGCCTGCAAACAGTTTGCTGAAGACAACCTGTCCTATAGCATGAATTACTGGAACCATGTCCTGTGGTCTGATGAGACTATAGGATAAACTTGTTTGGTTCAGATGGTGTCCAGCATGTGTGGCGATGCCCTGGGGAGGAGTACCAAGAAAATTGTGTCTTGCCTTCAGTCAAGCATGGTGGTGGTAGCATCATGGTCTGGGGCTGCTTGAGGGCTGCTGGTACTGGGGAGCTGCAGTTCATTGAGGGAAACATGGATTCCTTTATGTACTGTACATTCTGAAGCAGAACATGACGCCTTCTCTCCAGAAACTAGGCCGAACGGCAGTTTTCCAACATGATAACGACCCCAAACACACCACCAAGATGACAACTGCCTTGCTGAGGAATTTCTTATAACTTTAGAAGTCTATTAGCCTAGAAATCTAGACGCACCCTATCGGCAGCAAAAATTACTTTGCAGCCAGGTGGGTCTAGACACTCTCAATAGACCTTCTAGCTGCAAAAACCCAAATTGGGTCAGGCCAATCACAACGCGTATAGAGTAGGCGGGGCGGGCTTAACATATGACGACAGAGTTGCGACGGCTGCCACTTGAAAAACAAAGAATGGCGGCTGCAGCTGTCGAACAGCGGTCTTTCGAATCGGCTTTGGCCGCGACTCTGGAGGACTTGGAGTTAAGTTTTTCTTTAAGAAACGAGCAAAGAACGGCACTTAAGTCATTTTTAAAAAAGGAAGATGTGTTTGGAGTTTTGCCGACTGGATACGGAAAAAGCTTAATATACCAATCGCACTGACTTCGTCACCTTGTTCGTTGCTCTGATTGGTTGAAGCGCTATCCTATTGCGTGCATAGGGATTTTGAGAGACAACCGTTTATCCCGCCCCTCGGAGTAAGCCGCGTCTATGGAGAGTTTCCAGACTAAACATCTTGATGTAAGTCTGGCTCGCCAGGCTAGAAGTCTATAGTACTCCAAATGTTTTTCCTGGTCTGACCGATTAGTACAGCCCAAAACATGATGATAATTGACCATTTTCAGCAGCAATAATCAACAAATATTAGGGATGTAACGGTATTGTAAATACCGTCGTACCGCAATAGCAAATTTTTTCGATACTACCGTGGTCGCATGACTCGATAAAACGATAGGTCTTCTGAGAAAAGTTTGCTCAGGCGAATGGAGCGAACGGGAGGTAGCAGGAACTACAATTCCCATCAGCCCAGGCGTGGCCATCATCCTTTGCGGTCTGTTGCCCGCCCCCCTTGAACGTCGAGTTCATTTTATTTTCGATATAGCGCCAGATCACAATAGAAGTCATTTAAGGTTATCTTTCCTATAGAACAGGTCTATACATTGTTCTTTTATTAAACAAACTAAATTGCCTTATGTTATTTATCTTATTTACACGAAGGCATGTCATTTCTGTCTCTACATGATGGCGCGTTTACAATGTCTCTTCCGCGAAAACACGCAGGACTCCATTCATAAAAACAGAATTTACTATAGCGCGGAATGCCACGGAATTTGTCGATTTTTGGATTAATAAATCAAAAGTTGGTCTGTCACTTAATTCAAATCGCGATATGGACTAGTGTCTGTGAAAACTGAAATGCAAAAAGACCGTTTTAATATGAATCCTGCATGTTCCGTTTGCCTCTGTCTGTATGAATGGTGGAGACGCGTTTTTTTTCTTTACTACACTCATACTGAAGCAGACGTGACGCTCCCGCTAATTTTTGGCATTTGCATCTCACATGAACAGATAAACTCAATCTCCAAAGCTGCTGTTAGTGTCACTTTTACCGTTTCATTTAAGAAAACTAGCATCATATCATACTGTACACAGAAACTTCACAGCAACCTGTCAAAATAAAAGTACGGTTTAACATGAAACAGAACAATATTCGTCTTGTATTACTTTTGTACAGTATAATGTAGGTGTTTATATATTTCTATTTAAATAATTTACATAAAACAATATATATAATAAAAAATAAATATTACAAGAAGATTAACCACTTAATTGTAGAAAAAAATACTACAATTATTATTTAAACGTTTTAAACTGAATATAATTTTTCTTCCATGGATGGATTTTAACAGTAAACCTCTGTTTGTTTGCCAAAAATTAAAAGGGTTTATTTTTCATTTGATTAAAAATAAATAAATGTTTATGCTTTCATTTGATTATCAGAAAAATTAAAAAAACATAAGAATTTCAAAAAAAAAAAAAAAAAAAAAATCAAAAGATTTTAGAGCCCTATATTGTTCAAAATGTTAAAATAGAGAGTTTTGGACTTATTTTTCCACTGAAATTTATGTTTTCGTTATTACACAAAGTAGGCTACAGTACTGCGAAAAAAAGTAACGTGGTTACATGGTTTAATAATTTTTTGTTATTAAAATTGAAAAATTGAAGTTCCTGTTTCAAAGTTTACAGATAGATGGCTAATTTGTATGCCATTGATATGTTCAGTGTTCATGTAAACTGTTTAATAAACACTTCTGGCACTTTTTTCGAGTCTCTTCATTAGTTTTGTTTTCCCTGTAAATGATTCAATAAATACCGTACCGTGCCATTCATACCGAGGTATTAATAAGACATAATCCATCCGTACCGTGAAATTTTGATACCGTTACATCCCTAATAAATATGCAAGTTTTGTTTGGTTCAGTGGCATTGTTTATGTTCAGTGCTGCCAATATGGCCGATTGATGACGTGTTGTGAAAACACTCTATTAGTTTTTTTTAATGTCAGTTAGTTTCATTAGTTTTATTTGTTTGTATTTTCTAGAGCTGTCACGATTCCTCAATTCAATTAGAGTACATGATGAAAAAAAATCCTCGATTGCATTTTGCCCCTGTCCAGTAACTGGCAAAATACCAGAAGGGATGCATTCCATGCATTTCAAACCATTAAATGCATTATTAGACCGTTTTCCAAGCTTTATGATATATTAAACCCATTTAAAAATCATAATAAAGAACAATGCTATTGTGAATTCACAAACCCTATGATTCAATTAAATAGACATATGCCATGCTGGTTTAATATTTGCGCTTTAATTATTTTCATGTGTGCAGATTAAGTTTGTACGTCTCACTGTGATAATATTATAGATTTTATTAGTACTTTGAAAATGGGGTTTGCACTTACGTCACGATTTGGTCAGTTACCCGGATATGCACAGCCATATTGGCAATACTTGGATGTAAACAACAGCATGGATTGCAAGGTTAATGTGCTACTGAATAAGTTGTTCTGCTAATTTATGTTGTCTAAACCACAGAAAAAAACGTGTGGAAGCTGATAAATCAATATTTTGACAAACTAAAGTTAATATGTGGTAAAGATACACACAAGCAGAATTAATTAAGATATTAGCCTAATATTTCACCTACCTGACAAGTAATGATAAGAACAAATATGAATGTTGTCCAACAACCACAAACGCCCTTTGTTCCTCAGGCAGTTTTTTGCACTTGTCTCCTTGATTTGTTATAACTTTTGGCAGTCTGTAGTACTCCAAATGGTTTTTTTTCTGGTCTGATCGATTAGTACAGCCTAAAACATGACAATAATTGACCATTTTCAGCAGCAATAATCAATGTGAGTTTTGTTTGGTTTAGTGGCATTGTTTATGTTCAGTGCCACCAATATGGACAATCGATGACGTATCGTGAAAAATCGTTTTTTAATGTCAATTGATTTCATTGATTTTATTTATTTGTTGGTTTTTATTTACTAGAGCTGTCATGATTCCTTGATTGCATTTTGCCCATGTTGAGAAACCGGCGAAATACCAGAAGTGGTGCATTCCATGGACGAGAATTCCAAGGTTTTTCCAAGATTTCATGATATATTTAACCCATTTAAAAATCATAATAAAGCATATTGCTATTGTGAATTGAGTAGATACAAACCCTGTGATCCAATTAAATAAATATATGCGATGCAGGTTTAATATTTGCGCCTTAATTATTAAATTTGTGTAGGCTACGCATGTGCATCTCATGCCTTGTTTACACTAGTGTGTTTTCATTTTAAAACGGTGTTATAAAATAAAAACAATTCTCATCTACACTGAAAAATGCATGTCACATGACAATTCAGGCTGCATATGTCATCAAGGATATCTTATTTAAGGGAAGTAACCATAATAAGATTGACTGTTAATCCTTGGCGTGTGAAAATACTGTACTTTTTTTTTTTTTTTTACTTTGCATTTTAACCATTACTTTTCCTTAATGAGCTTCTGAAAGGATGTGTTTACACTAGTGCATTTTTGTTTTAAAACGCATAACTTTTGCTATGGTTACTCCTGTCATTTACACTACTCTGGCGTTTTTGACCCTTGAAAATAGAGACTTTCGAAAATTCTGCAGACCTTGTATTAGTTTGAAAACTCTGGGGTTGCATTTTAGTGTAAAAGGACCAAAACAGAGACTTTTGAAAACGATAGCGTGGCTGCCCACACATTTGCTCTGTGTATCCTTGACGAATGTGTAAACAATAACATCATTAGGAATGGTCATGTGACATGCGTTTTTGGTTGTGTAGCTACTGTGGACGGAGATTATGAATATTCAGATACTAAACAAAAACATTTATTTTTGGGAAAATTACAACAATTCCACATCATACTGGTGTGAATTTTTGTGCAAATAGTTTAAATTAAATTGTACTTATTAAGAAAATTTTACTCTTAAAAAGTGCAACAAAGGCTATTGGTTACACTATAAAAAAAAAACAACCTTTCACTGAATTTAATTTTTGACATGATGTGGACTTTATAGAAATTAGAAAAGATTATGTAAAGTGTTTTAAAGAGAATAAATATTCAATATAGACCTGTTGTAGATCTTCTTCTTTCTCACCAGGCTGTACAGACCTTTTTGAGACCTTTATTTTTAGACTGTCATATTGTTAACAGGCCTGAACATTTTTCTGTTAGTTGGCTGGTATTTAGTATAGGACTTCTACAAAAGGTTTACCTGATCTTGATGTGATGTTCCTCAAAAAAAAAATCGGCGCAGTAATTAAAGTGTGCAGCCCACTCACAATGTATTTATTGGTCATTTTTGTAGCACCTGCAAAGACCTTGTTGGGTTGACCACATGTTTTTTTTTTTTTTTTTTTGCTGACGTAGTCATTCCTTGGTTTTAACAGACTCACATGTATTTGTTAGAGCTTTCTTCAGGGTGATGAACAATTGGATGCCTATTGATCCCTGTGATATGTGCAAAACAGCTGTGTCAGGCCAGGTGCAGTCAGTTCATTTCTTCTGTCTAAGGAACAATTTATACCATAATTCCTGCTGGATAAATCTTAGTTCTCAGCTGCCAAGGAAAACCAGATGAAAGCTGTTAATGCAGGGTGGCTTTGGAAACAAAAACGCCTCGCCATAAAGGTGTGGATTTCTTTTTCTGGGTTTTTTTCCTTAGTTTCAGCTCACTTTCATGCTTATTTTCCTTGTCAGGCCCACAGCTGGACAGATGCTTCAAGTCACACCTCACCCTTCAGTCACAGAAAATACATATTCTCTTTGTGAGATTTTCCAGATTTCACGTTTGAAGAATGCTAAATTATGACAGACTCATAATTACGCTGAAAAGTGAGCAGAGAGAATAATATTACATTTCAAAGACAGACACAGAGAGATGGAATTAAATATTTGCTCAATGTGCTACAAAACAGCTCAGCTTTAATTTACAATGTAATGAATTCACAAGGAGCAAATCGAGTTGTTTTAATTTTTTTTTTCATTTTAATCAGGGTTATTATTATAATTAACTAAGACTAACTCTACAACCATAAAGCATTTTTTGTACTTCAAATAAAATAAACTTTTGACTTGCAGTACATGCTTTTATTGAAAACTTAAAGGGCATCGCTCCTTTTTACAAGATGTAATACAAGTCTCAGGTGTCCCCAGAATGTGTCTGTGAAGTTTCAGCTCAAAATACCCTACGTCATTTATTATATAATTTTGAAAATGCCTATTTTGAGTGAAAGCAGAAACAAGCTGTTTTCTGAGCATGCACATCCGAAGCATGCGCACAGAATGCGACTGTCACACAGCATGTGAGTACTAAACTAAATTCTCTTTCATGTCTTATTGTGCTTAAACTGTCAAATATGTTTATGTTAAAAACACACAGAAGTTACAAAAACAGTCGGTTATGTCTGTGAAGGTAAACGGCCGGGAAATTAATTGCATGTTTATATTAGATCTGTGTGGCAGCAGCGTAATTTACAGTAAATAAATAAATAAATCTACTGCTCTCTTGTCTCCTCTAAGGCTGGGACTCTAAATAGTGTTCTGTGGTCATCAGTGCAGCCAACGAAAGTTAGCAAGCTTTGCTCGAGCTTTTGCAGTGGTGTTAGAACTAGTACACTGTTGTGACTTGCGAAAACAAAATAGCCGTGGGTGGAAACATGCAGATCAAGCGGTGGTAATATTATAATAAGTTCCTCTTCCTAAGTCATGCATAGAGCGAAATCTGAGAGGCTTATTTTTCACATGCTTGCAGAGAAAGGCTTATTGAAAACAGTTACTGGATTGTCCTTTTTCACTTTTTCTGGTTTGATGCACTAGGGACCCGATTATAGCACCAAAACACAGAAAAAAGTAAGATTTTCATGATATGTCACCTTTAACTGTAGTAAAAGGCCATTTAGTATAATTATAAAAACGTCCTCCTATTTTTAGGTTGTGATACACAATTTTATTAATCGAAAACTTAACTGTTTTTTTAAACAAATATAAGAATAATTTATATGTGGTTAGTAATATTTCAAGGTGAGCATTTTCCAAACCGAAGCAATTTATTGTAGGTTTACTTTATTATGCATAGGGTTGGGCATCGAGAACCGGTTCCAACTTGGAACCGTTTAAAAAATAACGATGCCATTGGAATCGTTTATAAAATTTGTTTTCGACTCCGATCATCGGTTCCAAACACGCAAGTTTTGGTTTCCATTGTGGCCACCGTATTTCTGGAAATGCTTGCCGCGCGCTTGTTCAGTTGCAGCTATGGAGCACGGTAAGCGGCGCTCAAAAGTGTGGCTTTATTTCACACTAAGGGTGTACTCACACTAGGCAGTTTGAACCGTGCCCAAGTGCGTTTGACTACCAAAGCGCGGTTCGTTTGACTAGTGTGAGTGCACGGCTCGTTTAGCCGGCCCTGGCCCGCTTGGAAGAGGTGGGACGGTAAAGTTGGACTCGGGCGCGGTTAGCATGCAGTGTGAGCACTAACCGTGCTGGAGCACGGAACAGGACGCGTGATGTCGCGTTTTTGCGAGGTAATCAGCGTTTTTATAGTCCATAATCAAAGCTGCAAAGTCCTTGCTGCACTTCAGCTGGTACCTTGCAAACCTCCTCATACAAGCAGCACGATTGCGCGAAAATTTTCGTGCCACAAATGCGATAGACATGTTTAACGATAGGCTGTGGACAACCGCGGAACAAACGACTCAAAATTACTATCCACAAAGTAAAAGAGCGATGGACTAAATTGCGTTCAGCGAGAGCGCGCTCTTCCTGTGTTTTTACATGCAACACATGTGACAAAATGATATCTTGCACGGGAGGATGCACTACGAATATAACGAAACACCTACGCCTGCATGATGTACAAATTAAGGGGTGTAGCCTGTTTGACGTGCTGCGCAGGTCCACTGTCTCGTCATGCACAGAGAGTCCAGACCAGGGTGCAAGTTCTGCATATATAAATCTGTTTTTGGGCTGGTGCAGAGGCATTCCTAATTTTCTCCTACATGGGCTGCAGCTCCTAAAACTAAAACTCATATTGAATCAAAATAAAATTATCCTCTGTGAAATCAAATGAGCCTGTGACATGTTTTGACTCAGCCCACAAAGAATCGGAATTGAGAATCGAAAAGAACCGAAATCGAAAGGAAGAATCGGAATCGGAATCAGAATCGTTCAAATCAAAACGATGCCCAACCCTAATTATGCATACATCATTTTTTAGAAGAATGATGGTAAAATATCATATACAGTATCTCACAAAAGTGAGTACACCCCTCACATTTCAGCAACCATTTTAGTATATCTTCTCAAGGGACAATACTATAAAAATGAAACTTGGATATATTTTAGAGTAGCCAATGTGCAGCTTGTATAGCAGTATAGATTTACTGTCCCCTGAAAAAACTCAACATACAACCATTATTGTCAAAAGAGCTGGCAACAAAAGTGAGTACACCCTAAGTGATAACAGCAGTATGTTTAACCATGCAAAGCCACATATCCTATTGTTTTTATCTGCTTGACAGGACCATACAAAGTTGTGTATCTTGTATTAGAGCAGTTAAAATTAGGTGCTTTAAGTACAATTCTCTCATACTGACAACTGGATGTTCAACATGGCATCTCATGGCAATGAACTCTCTAAAGGATTTGAGAATTAGAATTGTTACTCTCCAAAAAGATGGCCAAGGCTATTAGAGGTTCAGTAACACCCTGAAACTGAGTTACACTACAGTGGTCGGGGTCATACAGAGGTTTTCCAAGATGGGTTCCATTCGGAACAAGCCTTGCAAGGGTCGATCAACAAAGTTGAGCACTCGTTCTGTGTGTCAGGTGCAGAACCTGGCTTCGAAAAACAGATGCATGAGTGCTGCCAGCATTGCTTCAAAGGTTGCAGAAGTAGAAGGTCAGCTTGTCAGTGCTCAGACCATATACCGCACACAGCAACAAGTCGGTTTGCTTAGGCGTCGTCCCAGAAGGAAGCCTCACCTGAAGCTGGCTCACAAGAAAACACACAACCGAGATGACAAATGTCTTGCTGAGGAAGCTGAAGGTGAAGGCAATGGTGTGGCCAAGTATGTCTCCAGACCTGAACCCTATTAAGCATATGTGGGGCATCCTCAAGCATAAGGTGGAGAAGCATCATGTGTCTAAGGTCCAGCAGCTCCGTGAGGAGTAGAAGAGGATCCCAGCAACGACCTGTGCAGCTCTGGTCAATTCCATGCCCAGGATGATTAAGGCAGTGCCAGATAGCTATACAAGCTGCACATTGGCTACTCTAAAATATATCCAAGTTTCATTTCTATAGTATTGTCCCTTGAGAAGATATACTAAAATGGTTGCTGATATGTGAGGGGTGTACTCACTTTTGTGACATAGTGTATAATACTATATAATATACATTTATTTGTATGTTCCTCAGTCATCATTGGTTTATGTTTTGTCCCCACAATGAAAACTATAGTGCTTGATTATACTGTAAAACTAAGCATTTAAATATTATTTTACTGAGACATAACATTGGAAGTTATACTGTTATAATGATCTAATTGATTAAGATTACAAGCTATCAGAATTTCATCTTACTTTTTGGCCATATAAATTTCTGCAACTGCACTAAATTGCATATTTTTGCACAGTTTCAATGCAGCTTTAAAAAGCTCTACACGATCCCCGCGGAGGAATTTTGGGTCTATTTTAAGACATAAAATAAATAAATAAATGTTTATATAGTTTTTAACTACAAATGCATGTCTTGCACTAGCTCTGTGGTGCACATGTGCATCTTCACGCATTATGTAAAAGTTAGAAAAGTTGTGCGATTAGTTCTTTGTCTGTGTACTTTGGTTCAAAACGGGTAGAGTAGGGCAAAAGAAGAAGAAGATCGCGGAGGTAGACGGGGGCCAAACCATGTAAAGCTTTAAAAGTAAGCAGGAAGATTTTAAACTTAATGCGATAGGTGACTGGTAGCCAATGAAGGTCTGTTTGACTTTCTTTGCACGTTTGCTTTGTAAATACTGGGTCAGTGCTTCTGCCTATGTCACACATGCATGATTATATTAAAGCTTGAAGTGGAGCAAGTGCAAGATAAGCATTTGTGGATAAAAAGTATATAAATAAAAAAAAATTTTTTTTAAATGACCAATCGTTTCGCTAGATAAGACCCTTATTCCTCGGATGGGATTGTGTGAAGCTGCACTGAAACTGCAATTTGGACCTTCAACCTGTTGATCCCAATTAAAGTCCACTACATGGAGAAAAATCGCGGAATATTTTCCTCAAAACCTTACATTTTTAGATTTTATCTTGAGGTTCAATACATGTTCAAAATAATAGTCATGCTTTACATGGTAAAGTAAGGTTGTACAGCTATCAGATAGTCATTATGGAGGTTTTTCTGTCAAGCAGAAGGACGGCTGCTGCCCCACATGCAGATGGAGCTCTTCCAGTGTCAGACATTCCATGAGCAGCTTGTAATTTTTCCAAGCCTGGCTCAGTCATATCCTGACGGTCTTGCACACAGCTGCAGAGCAGTACAGTAATACCGCCTTGAGGATGTGAGCACATTACAAAATGGGGCCCGTTACGGTGAGAGAAAATATAGCAATCAAAACTGAATAAATTAGAAATTAAAAGTTTCAGCACAAAACCCAAGGCAGCACGAGCAAAACAGCTGAAGTCTGCAAAAATACTCAACTCCACTAATGCGATTTGTCATATGGGTGCAATGTTGGAAAAAAACTGCCATTTTGGTTTCATACAGGGAAAACCGCTAAATCTGCTTTTAATCGTTTTCTGGCCATGGTTGTACTTTGTTTTTCTTTGTTCATGTGCTTAAGGGATTGTAGTGTAATAACACTACAATATATACTATTTAAAATGACAATATGTAAAAGCCACCAGGGATTCTATGCCTTGAATGGGCTTATGTACACAACATACGAGCAAAGCTTCAGGCTCACCGCAATTTGTTTGGATGAGACTACCATGCACAAGTTACGGTCATCTTTTTAGCAATTATCAAACACCTACTTCTACAACAATGCAAAGTTATGCAGTGCCCTTGGCGAGGATTTGCAAGTAAGCTGAGTCCATTTAAATCTAAGCCTGCAGACAAAAAAGGAGTCTGTTGTAGGCAGGGGCGTCGCTGCGTCGTTCTGGGCCCTGTGCACTGACTCAGCTAAGGGGCCCCCGCTGTACTACGTTCCGGGGGGGGTTGATCTTCGGGGGCCCTCCCCACACTTGGGGCCCTGGTAATTTAGTCCCCCTTTTCCCCCAACTACGACGCCCCTGGTTGTAGGTAAAGACTCTCGCGCTTTAAATCCACTTCTTACCGCGGGACTGTTTGATGTCCTTCTTTGATGACCTGTGGATTGACTCTGTGAGCGTGTCACCTCTGCTCAAATGGCACCTAATAAAGTGAACATATGCGTCAGCATAAAATTCACTATCAATGTCAAACATGTTCTTTTAAAAAAAAAAAAAAAAAAAAAAGAAGTATCGCAGTGTTTATTTAAAATAATTTAACCGTGCACATCATTATTTGTTTATAATTCATGTGCGCTGGTAATCTTTAATTAAAAACATGACTTTCCCCTCTCCCAACAACGACATCTGTGGTCTGATTACGTGTGAACCGTCATGAGGATGGGAAAAAATCTCTCCCCTCCAGCAACCTGTCACTCACATGAAATCGCAGCAATTAGCAGTCGACAACAATCCAACCATCCAATCAATTCCCGACGGACAAAATCAAGTCCCGCCCTACATTATTTTCTTGTTCAAGAAGTCATTTCACGTAGATATATGTCACAACATAGAGGACGAAAGACAATCACAATATCCATTTCTTTTTAACTTTTTTCAACAGCTCCACTCCAGTTCTTCTCAGGGTTTTCCATTTCCCGCTCACCCACACTTAAAAGTTTGAGTGAAAAAACTGACAAACTTGTTGTTATTAGTTTTAAACCCAACAATAAAATTACTGATTAAAATGTCCGTTAGCAAAAATACTTATTTCATTAACAATAATAAAGACGGGATGAAAATTTCACATTTACGAATTTTAATTAAAATACAAAAATATGATGAGCAAACCATAACATAACCGCGAAAATATATGAATACATTCGTTCTAAAATATTTTTGAAATATTTTAGTTGTTTTAAATAATCGAGGAATAACTACAGCATATTCACAAAATGTAACAAAATTGTATTACATTTATTGTCTTAGTGTACTCATAATAATATTATTTCAGAAAATGTTGATACATGCTTAAAATAATATAAAATGCATGTATGTGTGTGTGTTTATATATATGAATACATTTGTGTAATGTCTGTGGGTTTATAATAATAATACTAATAATAATAATACATTTGTGTAATGTCTGGGTTTATAATAATAATAATAATAATAATAGTACATTTGTGTAATGTCTGTGGGTTTATAATAATAATAATAATAATACATTTGTATAATGTCTGTGGGTTTATAATAATATTAATAATAATAATAATAATAATAAATTTGTGTAATGTCTGTGGGTTTATAATAATAATAATAATAAATACATTTGTGTAATGTCTGTGGGTTTATTATAATAATAATAATAATAATAATAATAATAATAATAATAATAATAAATTTGTGTAATGTCTGTGGGTTCATAATAATAATAATAATAATAATAATAATAATAATAATATTAAATAGTTCAATATTTCTTTAAATAAAATGTCATTTTATAGGCTATAATTAGTCAGAGTAATGTTTGTGCAATTTGTGTGGGTTTAATATAATAAAAATAATAATATAAAATAATAATAAAATAATAATAATGAATAGTTCACTATTTCAATAAATAATGTCATTTTTATAGGCTATAATTAGTCAGAGTAAAGTTTGTGCAATTTGTTTACTTTTAATGTAATAAAAATAATAAATTTGTGTAATGTCTGTGGGGTTAGTATAATAATAATAATAATAATAATAATAATAATCAATAGTTCACTATTTCATTAAATAAAATGTAATTTTTATAGGCTATAATTAGTCAGAGTAAAGTTTGTGCAATTTGTATGATTTTAATATAACAACAATAATAATAATAATGATAAATAGTTTATTTTTAAATTAAATTAAAATGTAATTTGTATAGAGTATAATTATTATAATAAGTTTGTACAGTTTGTGTGGATTTAATATTATAATATTAATAATAATTAAAAAAAATAATAATAATAAATAGTTCACTATTTCATTAAATAAAATGGCATGTGTATAGACCATAATTAGTCAAAGTGAAGTTTGTTCAATTTGTGTAGGTTTAATAATAATATTAAAAATAATAATAATAAATAGTTCACAATTTCATTAAAATAATTTAATTTTTATATAGTTAGTCAGAGTAAAGTTTGTGCAATTTGTGTGGGTTTAATAATAATAATAATAATAATAATAATGATAAATAGTTTATTTAATCAAATTAAAATGTAATTTTTATAGGCTATACTTAAAGTAAAGTTTGTACAGTTTTGGTTGATTTAATATAATAACAATAATAATAATTAAAAAAACAATAATAAATAGTTCACTATTAAATCAAATACAATGTAATTTGTATAGGCCATAATTAGTCAGAGTAAAGTTTGTGCAATTTATGTGGGTTTAATAAAATAATAATAATAATAATAATAAATAGTTCAATATTTTATTAAATAAAATTGAATTTTTATAGCCTAATTAGTCAGAGTAAAGTTTGTGCAATTTATGAGTAAAATTTTAATGGATATGACATTATGAAATTAAATGAACAGAATATGTACATGAAAAGACAATAATTATGACTAAAAAGCTGTGTAAAGATTAACAATGCAGTCTAACTCACTTAAAAAATCACACAAACCAACTTCCAATCTGCACCACTCACATACTTTGGGACTTTCTGGGACATTGCAAATGCAGACAATAGGGGAGTAATGTTACACGTGTACATACCACCCCCGACAGGACTAAATATCAGAATGCAAATTCGAGAACTGAAATTAACTGTTGTATTCACCTAATTATTTTCCCCCTACATTTTATGGGTCTGGCTTCTGGTCTTATCCACCTGCAGCTATTTTTAGCTGTACAAAAAAACTTGTTTTACTGCTTTATACTGCAAATCAGTGTGTCTTACCGTATTTAATGTATTATAATCATTTTGAACACTTGAACACACAGTTTTACATTTTACTGCACGTTGTTATTCTTCTCGTTATTTCCCTATAGCGGCTAATGAACTGGGAATCTCCCCCATAGGCTCACTTCTGCATTCAAAGTGGATAGTAAAAATTATATTAGGTTTTCTTTTAACCACAGCATTGTCTGCTTTTGTCACAAAGAATACACAGGAGACGTGACTGCAAAGAAATTTGCTGCGCAGATTGACTGCTTTATTCCATATGCCATGCCTGAGCAGCTTTTGCTGGAATCAGCCCCAGCTTTCCAGAACCCAAGGCCTCTTGGTGGAATGTAAAACAGGTGCCATGCCATTGGTTCCCCCCACAGTGGGGGAATAAGAAAAAACTCCCACCCACACAGGAGCCAGGACATGACTGACAGCGCATCACATTCTTCGGCCAGCTGTGTCTTCTGCTGATTTTCCATAAAACAATTCCCAGGAGACACTGAGAAGAAGATGCTCACCATCACAGCAAGAATCACCCAGAAGAATAACACATGTCTGACCACACACATGCGACTGTAAGCTTTGCTGTGGTTTTCTTCTCTTCACACCTTACTTATTGCATTTTAAAGCTTATTCAGGTCTTTTCTTCAGACATATTGTGATGCGCCATTCTATTACTGGCAGTTAGGAGAGAAAAAGATGGAAAGTGTTGCCAAGAACGCATATTCGCTAAAGAAATCAAACTACCCTGTTTCTCCCCTTGATCCATGTGTGTTTCCTCACGGTTCTCTTTCCTCTGGTATGACCTAAGCCAGTGGTTTTCAAGACCCACTGCTCTGCACATTTTGTATGTATCCCTTATCTGACACACTCAGTTAAGTACATGGATCTCTCTCCTAATGGGCTGATGATCTGTATCAGGTGTGTTAAATAAGAGAGACACACAAAATGTGCAGAGCAGTGGGTCCCCAGGACCAGGATTGAAAACCACTGACCTAAGCCATGTAGGAGACTTTTGGCAGGGGATTTAAAGAGTCGAACTGCTATTTGAATCAGCACCAAAGCCTCAGAGATTACCATAATTCCTCTTGAAATAAAACTGCCAACTGCTCACTTGTGTGTCTAATGATATGACCTTCGTACTGCCTCTCGCTGATGCTCATGTCTACATAAGCATTTCAGTAACTAAAACAAAGCACCGAAACAAATTGCGTGTTGAGGGTTTATTGTGTGTGCGCATATTCCTACAGGAACATACAGTTTAAGAGAGAAAAGATTATTTGGACTTACAGCAGTGGTTCTTGAGTTTTTCGTCCAACACTATTTCAGAAGGCCCTCTCATAGAGGTTAAGATATTTTTGGAACTGCTTCTGTATGACTGATTGTTGCTTGTTTGCAAACTTGTTTTTGTCTTTTTTCAAACTTCTTAACGTATTTAATTAATTAACCATGTCGCATTTTACAAGGCTAAGAAATTTTCTCAGCAAAATAATCATTTACTCCCTTACATTAATTCTAACCTACATTCATTCATGCATTCATTATATTGTGGAACATAAAAAAAGAAGTTCCAGTGGAAGTGGATGGAAACCAGGAGCTTTCAAGTTAAATAAATAAATAAATCTGCACTTCAGTAATAAATAAATAAATCTGCAATTCAGTAATAAATAAATAAATACATACATAAATAAATCTGCAATACAGTAAAAACAAATAAATCAGCATTCAAGTAAAAAAAAAAAATCAATTAATTAATCAATATTCACTCCTGTAAACAACAAATAAATCAATATGCACTCCATAAATAATTAAGTAAATAGATAAATAAATCTGCACTTCAGTAAAAAATAAATAAATAAATCTGCATTCTATTAAAATAAATAAACAAATAAATAAATAAATAAATCTGCTCTCCAGTAAAAGTACAGAAATAAATCTGCACTCCAGCAATAAATATAAAAATACATAAAAAAATACATACATCTTCAGTCCATTAATAAATAAATAAATCTGCACTTCACTATGTATGTATACATAAATAAATATATGGACACCAGGAGCTTTTAAGTGAAATAAATAAATAAATAATTCTGCATGCCAGTAATAAATGAATAACTAAATAAATTATTTATTGATTTATTTATTTATTTATACATACATACGTACAGTAAAAATAAATAAATCTGTATCCCAGTATATATATATATATATATATATATATATATATATATATATACACACACACACACACACACACACACACACACACACACACATATATATATATATGCAGATTTATTTATTTGTTGGTTACTGGAGTGAAGACTGATTGATTTTTTTTTTTTTACTTGAGTGCTGATTTATTTATTATTTCTATGTATATATATATATATATATATATATATATATATATATATATATATATATATATATAT
>NC_133371.1:26623208-26762041 GCF_049309525.1 Garra rufa | reverse complement strand
GTGTTGTATTTGCAGCACATTTTTGTATTTGGTTGTGTTGTGAGTATTTGCAGCCCGTTTTTGTATGCGGTTGTGTTTTGAGTATTTGCAGTGTGTTTTTGGTTGTGTTGTGAGTATTTGCAGCACATTTCTGTTTTTGGAGCATGTTTTTGTATTTGGTTGTGTTGTGAGTATTTGCAGCTCGTTTTTGTATTTGGTGTGTTTTGAGTATTTGCGGCAGGTTGCTGTATTTGGTTGTGTTGAGAGGATCTGCATGCCGTTTTTGTATTTGGTTGTGTTGTGAGTATTTGCAGCTTGTTTTTGTATTTGGTGTGTTTTGAGTATTTGCGGCAGGTTGCTGTATTTGGTTGTGTTGAGAGGATCTGCATGCCGTTTTTGTATTTGGTTGTGTTGTGAGTATTTGCAGCTCGTTTTTGTATTTGGTGTGTTTTGAGTATTTGCGGCAGGTTGCTGTATTTGGTTGTGTTGAGAGGATCTGCATGCCGTTTTTGTATTTGGTTGTGTTGTGCGAGTATTTGTAGAATGTTATTATATTTGCCTGTGTGGTATTTGCAGTACGTTTTTGTATTTGTTTCTGTTGTGAGTTTGCAGCACATTTCTGTATTTTGTTGTGCTGTGAGTATTTGCAGCATGTTTCTGTATTTGGTTGTGTTGTGAGTATTTACTGCTCATTTGTTTTTGCAGTGTTTCTGTATTTGGTTGTGAGTATTTGCAGCATGTTTCTGTTTTTGCAGCACATTTTTGTATTTGGTTGTGTTGTATTTTCAGCGTGTTTTTGGTTGCGATGTGAGTATTTGCAGCACGTTTCTGTTTTTGCAGTGTTTCTGTATTTGGTTGTGTTGTGAGTATTTGGTGAGCGTTTTTGTATTTTGTTGTGTTGTGCGAGTATTTGCAATGACGCTTTGTATTTGGCTGTGTTTTATTTTCAGTGTGTTTTTGATTGCGTTGTATTTGCAGCGCGCTTCTGTATTTGGTTGTGTTTTGAGTATTTGTAGCATGATTTTATATTTGGTTGTGTTGTGAGTATTTGCAGCGCGCTTCTGTATTTGGTTGTGTTGTGAGTATTTGCAGCATGTTTTTATATTTGGTTGTGTTGTGAGTATTTGCAGCACGCTTCTGTATTTGGTTGTGTTGTGAGTATTTGCAGCATGTTTTTATATTTGGTTGTGTTGTGAGTATTTGCAGCACATTTCTGTTTTTGCAGTGTTTCTGTATTTGGTTGTGTTGTGAGTATTTGCTGAGCATTTTTGTATTTGGTTGTGTTGTGTGAGTATTTGCAGAGTGGTTTTGTATTTGGCTGTGTTGTATTTTCAGTGTGTTTTTGGTTGCGTTGTGAGTATGTGCAGTGCATTTCTGTTTTTGTAGCACATTTTTGTATTTGTTTGTGTTGTGAGTATTTGCAGCATGTTTCTGTATTTTGTTGAGTTGTGAGTATTTGCAGCACATTTCTGTTTTTGCAGTGTTTTTGTACTTGGTTGTGAGTATTTTGCAGCATGTTTCTGTTTTTGCAGCTCATTTCTGTATTTGGTTGTGTTGTGAGTAATTGCAGCATGTTTTTGTGTTGTGAATAATTGCAGCGTGGTTTTGTATTTGGTTGTGTTGTATTTGCAGTGCAATTCTGTTTTTGCAATGTGTTTTTGTATTTGGTTGTGTTACAAGAATTTGCAGCACATGTGCTGTCAAAATGTTTTCTTAATTTGCTAGTGCATTTTCTATTTGCATGTGTTTTCAGCCACCTAACTTTTATTTTCATTTTATTACAAGTAGGCCTACAGCGCCCCCTAAAATAAGTTAAATGTCTTACTGGGTGGGCATTAGGACCAGGGGGAGGGGATTCTGTTCTTAGATTCTCAAATTAAATGGTTAGTTCCAAAAATAAAAATTCTCTCATTACTCACCCTCGTGTCATTCCAAACCCCTAAGACCTTTGTTCATCTTTGTTCACCCAATGCAATACATACACGTAAGAAAAAACAGTACTATGACGTAAAAGATATGTTTTAATATCACAATCCAAAGGTCAGAATGTGTCCATTTGCACATGAGTTTAGCCCTTCCTGTTAAATATGTTTTTATTGCACTTCTAATGACTGAACAAACAGTTATTTAATACACGTCCATTCTTTGGCACAGCAGGCACGATAGTGCCTATCCATATTGAAACTATTTGGCAGTAGTGTTCTGGCAAAATCAAAACAAAATACTATTCAGACAAACAGGTATAAAGTTGCAAACATCAAACCAAATAGTATATAATAAAGTACTTTTTTGCTTTTTCTGTAATTGTTTTCATTTCACCAAGCATTGATCTACAAAGACAGGACCACAGCAAATATGATCAATTTGATGAGAAAAACCTGTTTCATAATGACTTGTAAAGGTTTTTTGTTTTGTTTTGTTAAAACCATTTCATAATTCAGTTAAATAATAGCACCTATGAAACCAATAACAACAGTTTCAACACTCTTGAGTGTGGAGTGTAAGCAGATGCAACACCCAGTTTGTAATGCAAATAATCTCATTTGTTAAATTGTCTCGTTATGTGCCTTCACTAAGCAACTGAAATTAAAGTGATAGTTCACCCAAAAACGTCTGTCATCATTTACCCACCCTCATGTCTCATTTGTCAAATGTTACCTTTTTTATTTTGGGTGATCTATACACTTAAATGAATGTACCATAATAATGTGAACTTGTAATACTAGGTTTATATGCAAAATTGTAGGCATCAGTCCAAATTTTCAAATATTATACTTACTTTTTTTATATTTCCAGGGTTCAGTGAGCTGACGCTCACCCCGTACTGTTTGTGGTAGACACAGAGCTGTTGCCCAGTCTATTGTGCACTACTGATTCACCACTATCTTGAGTTTTAAAATACACCACATAGAATATTGGCAGGACAATGCCTATGAGCAACATGGCAATTACAGCATTCCACCACTGGATCCCCCAGTCTGCACCATAGCTGCGCAAACGCTGGGTTCTCCACCCCCATCGTTTGAATGTCATGGAACCACTGGAAAATACTTCTTCTGATGGGTCTGTGCTTTGGATGAGACGCTCAATGTCACTGTCCACCTCTTTTAGATAATTAGTGTACTCCTGTACATGAGGTCTTCCTGAAATGTTTGCTTCAGCACTATTTGATGATGCTACATCATTGGAGGGTCTTTGCTGGGGGTTCCTGAGCTCAGAGTTGGCCTCGGTTAGCAAACCATGCTTCTTTACAGGGATTTTGATGGACTTCAGTGCATACATGTCCTGCTCTTGAAATAAGTTGTTCACCCTTTTTATGTCAGCCACCTGAAAGCCATAAAAAAAAGGTTATTTTTAAAGAAAATGTTCATCCTAAAAAGGAAAATTTGCAGACGATGTACTCACCCTCAAGCCATTCAAGATGTACAGGTGCATCTCAATAAATTAGAATGTCGTAGATAAGTTCATTTATTTCAGTAATTCAACTCAATTGTGAAACCTTTGTATTAAATAAATTCAATGCACACAGACTGAAGTAGTTTAAGTGTTTGGTTCTTTTAATTGGGATAATTTGGCTCACATTTAACAAAAACCCACCAATTCACCAATCTCAACAAATTAGAATACTTCATAAGACCAATAAAAAAAAAAAACATTTTTAGTGAATTGTTGGCCTTCTGGAAAGTATGTTCATTTACTGTTACTCCTTTTGCTTTATTACTGCCTCAATTCAGCGTGGCATTGAGGTGATCAGCCTGTGGCTCTGCTGAGTTGGTATGGAAGCCCAGGTTTCTTTGACAGTGGCCTTCAGCTCATCTGCATTTTTTGGTCTCTTGTTTCTCATTTTCCTCTTGACAATACCCCATAGATTCTCTATGGGATTCAGGTCTGGTGAGTTTGCTGGCCAGTCAAACACACCAACACCATGGTCATTTAACCAACTTTTGGTGCTTTTGACAGTGTGGGCAGGTGCCAAATCCTGCTGGAAAATGAAATCAGCATCTTTAAAAAGCTGGTCAGCAGAAGGAAGCATAAAGTGCTCTAAAATTTCTTGGTAAATGGGTGCAGTGACTTTGGTTTTTAAAAAACACAGAGGACCAACACCAGCAGATGATATTGCACCCCAAATCATCACAGACTATTGAAACTTAACACTGGACTTCAAGCAACTTGGGCTATGAGCTTCTCCACCCTTCCTCCAGACTCTAGGACATTGGTTTCCAAATGAAATACAAAACCTGCTCTCATCTGAAAAGAGGACTTTGGACCACTGGGCAACAGTCCATTTTATCTTCACCTTAGCCCAGGTAAGACGCCTCTGACGTTGTCTTTGGTTTAGGAGTGGCTTAACAAGAGGAATACGACAACTGTAGCCAAATTCCTTGACACGTCTGTGTGTGGTGGTTCTTGATGCCTTGGCCTCAGCCTCAGTCCATTCCTTGTGAAGTTCACCCAAATTCCTGATTCGATTTTGCTTGACAAGCCTCTCAAGGCTGTTGTTCTCTTGGTTGGTTGTGCATCTTTTTCTTCCACACTTTTCCCTTCCACTCAACTTTCTGTTAACATGCTTGGATACAGCACTCTGTGAACAGCCAGCTTCTTTGACAATGAATGTTTGTGGCTTACCCTGCTTGTGAAGGGTGTCAATGATTGTCTTCTGGACAACTGTCAGATCAGCAGTCTTCCCCATGATTGTGTAGCCTAGTGAACCAAACTGAGACACCATTTTGAAGGCTAAAAAAAAAACCTTCGAAGGTGTTTTGAGTTGATTAGCTGATTGGCATGTCACCATATTTAAATTTGTTGAGGTTTTTGTTAAATGCGAGCCAAAATCATCACAATTAAAAGAACCAAAGACTTAAAACCACTACGTCTGTGTGCAATGAATTTATTTAATACAAGAGTTTCACAATTTGAGTTGAATTACTGAAATAAATGAACTTTTCCCACAACATTCTAATTTATTGAGATGCACCTGTAGATGAGCTTGTTTGTTAATCAGAACAAATTTGGAGAAGTTTAGCATTACTTCACTTGCCCACCAATGGATCCTCTGCAGTGAATAGGTGCCATCAGAATGAGAGTCCAAACAGCTGATAAAAACATCACAATAATCGTGTCGATTACTGGCATTTTTATCGGTTGTTTGGACTCCATTCGCTGCAAGTGATGTAATGCTAAATTTCTCTAAATCAGTTTTGATGAAGAAACAAACTCATCTAGATCTTGGATGGCCTTAGGGTGAATACATTTGCATTCAGTTTTCATTTTTGGGTGATCTATTAATTTAAGAGCCTAAATGAGAATGATCTACGCATTCAAAAACGATACCTTGCATCCATATTGAAGTGCCAGTTTGTTAAGGTTGTCCTCATGTGAGATGTCCCTTTCCAACAAGAGCATTTCTCCCACTCTTTCTCTCTCCTGTGAGGACAACTCTCTACTCCGCGGCCTGAGCTCCATGACGTTGAGTTCCTCATCCTCAGATGACACTTCTGGTTCTTCTTGTCTTTGCCTGAACATGTACACTTGGCCATCCGCACTGGCATGTACATCCACTGGGGCCTGGAAGGCTCGAGGGAGAGTATCTCCTCGCCTCATCACTGCAACTAGACCAGTTTCTAAAAAAATAAGTAGTAAGGCCAGTTCAGTTTACATGTACTAATTTTCAAAAGTAAATGTACCTAAAGGATTAGTCTACTTACAGAATAAAAAATACTGATAATTTACTCACCCCCATGTCATCCAAGATGTCTTTCTTTCTACAGATGCAAAGAAAAGTTTTTTGAGGAAAACATTCCAGGATTTTTCCTCATATAGTGGACTTATTCCTCGGCTGGGATCGTGTAGAGCCCTTTGAAGCTGCATTGAAACTGCATTTTTAACCTTCAATCCATTGAGCACCATTGAAGTCCACTGTATGGAGAAAAATCCTGGAAGGTTTTCCTCAAACTTAATTTCTTTGCATAAAGGCATGAAGGTCTAGGACGACATGGGGGTAAATTATCAGGAAAAGTTTCTTTAAAAAGTGGACTTATTCTTTAAAGAATTAAGGAATTAAATTTTTTATTTCACAAAGAAAATTTAAATGTGACAGCAATTTACAATCTTCCATTTTTATTTCAAATAAATGTTGTTCTTTTGAACTTTCTATTCATCAAAGAAAAACTTCTTGGGGAGTTTCTTGAGCATCAAATCATTATATTAGAATGGTTTCTGAAGGATCATAAAACACTAAAGACTGCAGTAATGGCTGCTAAAAAAAAGCTTTTTTTAATCACCAAAATAAATTACATTTTAAAATGAAACAGTGTAACAGTTGTAACAATAATAATATTTCACACTTTTTTTCTGATCAAATTATGGTGAGCATAAAATACTTATTTAATATATATGTATATATATTAAACTTCAAATAGTGTTCATCAACTTTGAGCACTTTTATGAATTAGTTGATTTATACATTTATAATTATAAATACATGTCATTTTTAAATTGCATTTATTAACTTCTTTATTGTTTGTTTTATGAAGATCACATTTAAACTTTTTTGAAAACATTATCCATACCTTCATCAATTATATTTCCATACATTTCCGATGTATTGTACCATTTTACAATTGTACCAGAAGGAGGGAAAAAAGTCAAATTATGCAAAAGGCTTAAAAATATTATTTAATTGTGTACATTTATAATAAATCAAATGCTAGCTATAAAATTGGGGTAACATTAGTTAATTATGTTAGTTAACATGAACTAAGAATAAACAGCATTTATTATCTTATCTCAGTTAATGAACAATTTCCGCATTTACTAATGCATTATTAAAATCACAAGTTGTGTTTGTTTAACATTACTAACATGAACAAACAATGAACGACTCTATTTTTATGAAATAACATTGACAAAGATGAATAAATACTGTAACAAAGGTATGATTCATTGTTCATTAATATTAGTTAATACATTAACTAATGTCAACAAATGACACCTTATTGCAAAGTGTTACCAAATTTAGCCTTATAAAGATAAAAAAGTTGCATTTTAACAGTTTAAAATGTGTTGTTATTTCTAATAAAAATGCTATTTAATACGTAATTTGATATGTTTTGACAGTTACATTGTGGGACTGTCAGAAAACATGTTCTCCTGTTGCGTTTACTGTATAAACAGTGTTAGGAATTGATATTAACCAAAATAATTAACCTATTTAGGGGGTGAAACTTGTCTTTTAGAATAATTTATTTTCAAAAGTGTCTATACCAAACTCTTCCAGGGAAACAGCATTCTATCTCCAGTCTAACGGCAGGTAGAGATCAACTGTATGGTAATAAAAAGTTTTTTTACTACAGTAAGAAACATACTGCAGAATGTTAACAACACTAAACAATGCATCATTGTTCTAAGTATACATCTACTGGCTTGTGACATTGTGGAGACTTGCAGTAGTACTAACTCAGAAAAACAAAATCTGAGCTGGAAAGTGATTATTGTCTAGCTGAAACAACAGCGGATCAGCGCAGAACACCGTTACATGGCATTGACAGAAAATATTTTTGCCCAAACCTACACAAAACACAAGGCAAAAATCAACATATATATCACATTTGTTAAGAATGGAAGTATGTATACAGTAAACACTTATACAGGTTATAGTAGCCGACACTCGTAACGTTAAGCTCATTTTATATCAGCTCCGACGTTAAAATTCGCTTTTTCAGTAACGTTTCCAATTATTGATCTGAATGTAAATAATACTCACCTTTCTAGACAGAAACAGCTACATCGTGCTGACAAAAATATCGCAAAGTGTCATTTTAGAAACTTCAGACTGCAACCGAGTTTGCTAGTGCTGGAGAGAGGGCCACTGTAGATTGACAGGTCCCTCCAGCCAATCAGCTCGTTGAAGAAGGCGAGTCCTCTACTGTAGATTACGCTGCATATTACATAAGTGTTTGCGTGCGCGGTACTTTTTGTAAATAATAAATGACGTCTTTATAGCGAAATCAAAGTCTAGCGTCCGGCGTTTAATTAAAATGGCGAAGTGCCATAGTAGAATAGACGTATCTTATGTTTTCCCAAGACGATAAAGTTTCTCTCTCTCTGTGTAAAGTGTGGTTGAGAACACGGGCGCCCCTTACGTGTCACGGCAGGATGTAGTAATTCTCAGAAGGTGAGACCTGTAGGTGTAGTCGTCAATTTTTCAAACACTCATGCCTGTCACCTATGAGCAGAGGTGTGGATATTTGTCATCTTAGCAACAATTGTTACTACTATTACTACTATATAATCATAATAAATTGATACAGCATCCCTTTCAAAATCAATATTAATATATAATTATAGATCTTTCTTTCTTTCTTTCTTTCTTTCTTTCTTTCTTTCTTTCTTTCTTTCTTTCTTTCTTTCTTTCTTATTTGTTACCCTGGACCACAAAACCAGTCATAATGGTTTTGTTAATAAATGAATAAATAAGCTTTCCATTGATGTATGGTTTGTTAGGATAGGACAATATTTGGCTGAGATACAACTAATTGAAAATCTGGAATCTGAAGGTGAAAAAAATCTAAATACTGAGAAAATCGCCTTTAAAGTTGTCCAAATGAAGTTCTTAGCAGAGCATATTACTAATTAAAATTTAAGTTTTGAGCTGATGACGTAAAGGTTGAATCACGTGGTTTCGAAAATCAGAACTATTCAAAAAGGTCATACAGACTTAGAATGACATGAGGGTGATTAAACAATGGCAGAATTTATCCTTTTAATAGGCCAAACATGCTAAATAAGAACAATATATATATATACATAAGTGCATAATTATTACATATACAGTTGAAGTCAAAAGTTTACATACACCTTGCAGAGTTTGCAAAATGTTAATTATTTGACCAAAATAAGAGGGATCATACAAAAAGCATGTTATTTTTTTTTTATTTAGTACTGACCTGAATAAGATATTTCACATAAAAGACGTTTACATGTAGTCCACGAGAGAAAATTCCACTTTTCTTTAAGAAAAATCATTCAGGTCTCAAAATCTAGTTGGTTTTTGAACATTTTTGTGCATTTTTGCAGGTTTAAATGCTCACTGATGCTTCAGAAGGAAATACAATGCATTAATAGCTGGTGGTAAAAACATTTTAAATTTGAAGTTCAGGTTAAATTTAACTTATTCTGTCTTCTGGGAAACATGTAAGTATCTGAGGGGCAGTACTAAATAACAATAAATGAATAAATGTAGGCAAAATAAATCAAATTCACACATTTTGTTCAAAAGTGTTCACCCCCTGGCTCTTAATACATTTGTTGTTTTTTTTCCTGAAGAATCGTTGAGCATTAGAACCTTCTGTAATAGTTGCATATGAGTCCCTCAGTTGTTCTCAGTGTGAAAAGACAGGTTTCAAAATCATACAGTCATTGTTGGAAAGGGTTCAGATACACAAAAATGCTGAAAAACTAAGAATTTGTGGGACCTAAAGAATTTTTCGGAAGAACAGCGGGCAGTTTAACTGTTAAGGACAAACAAGGGACTCTAAAAAAACAAAAAACAAAAAAAAAACACAGCTGTGGATCATTCAGGTAACAACACCGTATTAAGAATCAAGTGTATGTAAACTTTTGAACAGGGTCATTTTTATAAATTCAACTATTATTTTCTCTTGTGGACTATATGTGAACGTCTTTCATGTGAAATATCTTATTCAGGTCAGTACTAAATAAAAAATAAAATGCATTTTGTATAATCCCTCTTATTTAGGTAAAATAATTAACATTTTGCAGAAAACTTTTGACTTCAGCTGTATATCTACAGATTACAATGGGTGCTGCCAGTGTTCGAAGTATCTTTTCAATGAGACCACCTAGCAGCACTTCTCAGTTTGACCCCAAGATGTCGCCATATATCTGCAGTAGTTTCAAACCAATTTGTTCAAGGATGGTGTGCAGTAAAGCGTTTTAAACCTCTATTTGCCAAAGGTCCATGTCCCTCATTCACCTCCTTTGTCAGAATATTCTTTGTCAGCATCAGAGGAACTTGTCCGCTTCAGTCCAGGAGTCAATTACCATGGCAGGGCTGTGTCAGAGCACACAGTGCTATTGAGGTGCTTCAGGTCGCCTTAGTCACTCCTGCTAAAGCACAGGTCAATGCTCAGGCTCAGCAGTTCATGATGGAGGACATGAGCCTGCCGTAGTTGATCCACATTTGGACACTGATGTTGGGAGCCCTGGGACATTTGTTAGTCCTCTCTAAGCTTGACTAGCCATGCCATTATGGGGTCAGAATATTTGTACACACACATACACACACGTTGATCATAAGATATTTCTTTCAAAAACATTACCCTTGTGTATGTGTGTGTGCATGACACTGATCTTGAGTTGTGTGAAAAAAGTGTGATCTTTTCAAATCTAATTTGGGCCATGGTCCATGGTTAAGAATCGGATACTTTGTCACAACTCAAGTGTGAACTGTCAAATCTGAATTTATTTTCAAAATGCAGTGTTAATTAACATGAGACGTTACTGTGTAGGAGCAAATGGACTTTTTTGCTTGTAAGGCCAACAATTCAATGATGTTTTTTTTTTTCTTACAAACATGCAACTTTTTACTTCACATGATGTTAGACTGGAGTCTTGTGGATTACTTATGATTATTATGATGTTTTTATTAGCTGTTTTGGACATTGTGACAGCACCCTTACACTGTAGAGAATTCACTGGTGAGCAAGTGATGTAATGCTAAATTCTACAAACCTGTTTTATTGAAGAAACAGACTCAATTATCTTGAATGCCTTGAGGGTGAGTAAATTTTCAATAATTTCCCAAAATGATCTCATGATGAAAACCTACCTGTGGAAACTTTTCACAAGACGTGAAATATGTACCGCCATGTATATTTTGTGACATATTTGAAATGTCCACTGAGTGGCGCTAAACAGATGAATGTACATATATGGTATGTTTTATGTGATGTTGGTTTTGTACATGGCACTGCAGTTCTGATTTGAAATATCCATTGAGTGGTGCTATAACTATAATGCTCTGTGACATTTTAAAATATCGTACCATCTGCACTACACCTAAACTTACCCGATAGTATGAACAAGAGCGAATCTGGCATAAAAACACAATCATAACCACCTCGTTTTAACTTTTTTTTTTTTTTTTTTTTTGGATCTCTCAGCTCTTTCATAGCAAGTCATGTTTTTCACGGGATTTGTACCCAAGGATTCTGGTTGGTTGGTACCACAGGTACATTTTTGTCATGAGATCAGGTAGAAATGTTAATTTTTGGGTTAACAATTCCTTCAAGTCATACTTGCAATTTATTTTGATTTCAGAAAACCTTCTTATTAGCGACCCCGGTGGCCGTTAAGTGAACTGCAGCCATAAATTTATTGCTCATACTCATACTCCTGCACATGTAATGTACAAGAGACTGATTGTGCCTTGCCAAAGTTGTTGCTCGTTATGATAGTTTGACTATAAAGTATGTTTGAAATGATATAGGCTAGTTCTGGCAATCTGAGAGTATAGAGGATTTGCACTTACATTACGATTTGGTCAGTTACCCGGATGCGCGTCCATATTGGGGATACTCGGCTGTAAACAACAGCATGGATTGCATGGTTAATGTACTACTGAATACATTGTTCTGCTAATTTATGCTGTATAATACACAGAAGAAGAAAAAAAGAAGTGTGGAAGCTGCTAAATCATATAGAGAAGCAGGAAAAGGCACAATATTTTTTACAAACTGAAGTTAATAGGTGGTTAGTCTCAGCCTCAGACGTCACGCCCACAGAACGTCGGGTAAACGTCGGATGCATATGGTACACTTAACTGGAAACACTTCAGGAATGTAGAAGTCATCATCTGATTAGTTGAATTTGATCGGATTTCCGGGGGGACACGAGTGTCGCGTTTATTTTCGGTCCGCCGGGAAACAAAGCGCAGACTGATTTACTCGTCGTTTTGCTAAAAGTTGCTTATGCAGATGCCATTATTGTTATACACTTTTGCAATGTCGCAAACTAATTACTGACTTACTGCTTGTTCTCCCTCTTCTTCGTTAACTTTCATTGCTGGTTAATTCAATGACTGACTTGTTGCATACCAGTCTGTTGTTGTGGGGGCATTTCCACGCACTGAACTGTGATTGGTCGTTTGGCATGTCGGTCAAACGACCTTATGGGCGGGCCTTGGCCAATGAAAGCTGACATGGACTAATGGTGGTTAAGATACATACAAAAAGTATTAATTAAAATGTTAGCCTAATATTTCACCTACCTGACTGGAAATGATAAGAACATACACATGTTGTCAAGATTCTTGCCTTGGTCTCGCCTTTTGTTCCTCAGACAGTTTTTTGCACTCCTCTCCCTGATGTTTTCCCGTTCCGAACAATTAGTACAGCCCAAAACAATGGCAATAATTGATCATTTTCCAGGAGCAGTAATCAGCAAAATATGCAAGTTTTTTTTCAGTTCATGACGCCTCATCAATCGGTCATATTGGCAGCACTGAACATAAACAGTGCCACTGAACAGAACGCAACTCGCATATTTTGCTGATTGTTGCTGCTGAAAATATTCAATTATGTACTAATCTGTCGGACCGGGAAAAACATTTCCCGTACTGCAGTACTAGACTGCCAAAAGTTATAACAAATCAAGGAGAAGAGTGCAAAAAAACTGTCTGAGGAACAAAAGGCGTTTGTGGTTGGCCAAACTGAACCAGGATTTCCAGGGCAAGAATTTTGACAACATTCATGTTTGTTCTTATCATTGCCAGTCAGTGAAATATTAGGCTAATATCTTAATTAATACTACTTATATGTATCTTTACCACCTAGTAACTTTAGCTTGTTTAAATATCACACTCTTTCCTGTTTACTAATTCCTTCTCTTTATGGTTTAGCAGCTTCCACACATTTTTGCCGTGGTTTAAATTAGCAGAACAATGTATTCATCAACAGCAATCCATGCTGTTGTTTACATCCGAGTATGGACAGTATGGCCGCACATCTGGGTAACTGACCAAATCGTGACATAAGTGCAAACCCTCTATAGCTGCATATCCTTTAGACTTTCCCAGCAAAATTGTATGTCCCTCACATAAAAAATAAAATAGCAAGCTATTTAAATATCACCAGGTCTTTTAGTAATTATATAACTGCTCACAAGTCAGTGACAGGCGAATATGCCATTCATGCACAACTGTACAGTTAACCTTCCCAGTACAATCCTTCCAAGAACTGGGCATATGTGCATTCTCAGTGGCAGATTACACAGACGACATGATCTGGTGAGCATACAAGCTGTTATCTGGGTCAGCGCTAGTCTCCAATTTCACGCCCTGAAACATCCATCATATCTGTATTGTTCCTCTCCACGGAGTTTATTGACCTTCGTTTCTTGGCAAAAGCAGACTGTCACCAAATTTTCTTCGCCATTTCTATAGGTTAGCATGTGTGTTTAGCTTGTGTTTTGAAGGGTAGCGTGCTAATGGAGAGATGACGGCAGTGGAGCCTGAGCTAATTGAAGCTTTGCATATTTCACTGCTTCCGCTCATGTGAACTGTTTACATTTAACTGACCCCATGATTTATAAATAACTCTTGGAAGCCACTTAAGCTTTTAAAAATAAGTCAAATTATTTGTATATGCATTTTACATTTCAAAGCCAAAAGCCCCTGCAAAAAGGGCAATCAGCTGACCTTCAGTTGACCCCATATGGTACCTCAAATAAACTCTAAGCATGCAACTTAACTACAGCTGACCTATTTCCACATAAAAGCGCTGTGAGAATTACAACACTTCCTCTTGACCTGAAAAACGTTTGCTTTTATATAAGTATGTTTTACTAAAAATAGATGCATAGCAATTGTATTCCTATTGATTTTTTAATTGGTTTAAATTGTCAACTTTTCAAGGCAGCAGCTGGACACTTATCTACTGTCTTGACAACAACTTCATCCAATGCAAAAAGCTCCCTGAAGGGGGAGCAGGAGCAAATGTGACAAAACAAAAATTAGCAGGAAGCAGGACATCATATCATTTACATCACATTCAGATGCAGGGTGCAACTCTGAACACAGTGCAACAGAGTGGCATAACATGCTGTGTTTCTGGGCCACTGAGCAGCATGTCAAACTGACAGAGAGAGAACAAAAAGACGGAGAGCGACGCAGAGAGAGAGAGGAAGGTCAGATGCAATGTAACAGTGAATAATTGCGGATAGTACAACAGAAGAGCAGCAGAATTGCAAGCATGATATATACAAGTTGGGTCTGTTTATCTATACTGAACAACCTACATAGGCACTCACATATTTAGAATAATAATAATAATTTATAATATTAAAATAATAAATAGTAATACTAAATAAATTGCATTGTAACTAAGTATTGTGTTTTAAGTATTATGTATAAATTGTAAATGTTGAAATAATTATATATGTTATATATAAATATTATATGTGACCCTGGACCACAAAACCAGTCATAAGGTTAAATTTGACAAAACTGAGATGTATACATCATATGAAAGCTCAATAAATAAGCTTTCTATTGATGTATGGTTTGTTAGGATAGGACAATATTTGGCCGAGATACATCTATTTGAAAATCTGGAATCTGAGGGTGCAAAAAATCAAAATACTGAGAAAATCACCTTTAAAGTTCTCCAAATTAAGTTCTTAACAATGCATATTACTAATCAAAAATTACATTTTGATATGTTTACAGTAGGAATTTTACAAAAAATCTTCATGGAACATGATCTTTACTTAATTTCCTAATGATTTTTGGCATAAAAGAAAAATCAATAATTTTGACCCATACAATGTATTTTTGGCTATTGCTACAAACATACCCCAGCGACTTAAGACTGGTTTTGTGGTCCAGGGTCACATATATTAAACATAATTACCATTGATTAATAATATAATATAATATAATATAATATAATATAATATAATATAATATAATATAATATAATATAATATAATATAATATAATATAATATAATATAATATAATATGTGACCCTAGACCACAAAACCACTCATAAGCAGCATGGATATATTTGTAGCAATAGCCAAAAATATACTGTATGGGTCAAAATTTGTGATTTTTCTTTTATGCCAAGTAAAGATCATGTTCCATGAAGATATTTTGTAAATTTCCTACCTTAAAAAATATCAAAACTGAATTTTGGATTAGTAATATGCATTGCTAAGAACTTAATTTGGACAACTTTAAAGGCGATTTTCTCAATATTTAGATTTTTTTTTTGCACCCTCAGATTCCAGATTTTCAAATAGTTGTGTCTCAGCCAAATATTCTATATCCAAATATCATAACAAACCATACGTCAATGGAAAGCTTATTTATTCTTATTTATTCCAAAATTGGCTGGTTTTGTGGTCCAGCGTCACATATAATTGTAAATAAACCATTATGAAACCAAAATTATTTCAACTCAAAGCCAACGTAAAGTTAAAATACGTGACTGACCACAACAATTTATATGATATCCTTAGCTTATTATTTAATGTAGGATATTTTTGAGTTCTTGAGTTCGTAAATGTTTATTTGATCTGTATCCACCTCTAGATGGCAGCAAAGTCCTTTGTATTTAGATTAAGATATTTTAGCCCAGATGTTGTTAAGATATGTTTTTCCAAACCTACTATAAACAGCATTTCAGGATGAAGAAAAGAACACAAACAAAATGAATCCAATTATTTTGTGTTAAACATATTGCAAATATTAATGTCTGTATAAATATGATCAACACCCTTATTTCTACTAAACTAAAAAATGTCCATAAACCTCATTTTAACACATGTAGAAAACCTCAAATGCAGCCTGAAGAAATGCTTTTAAAAATCTGATGTATTTAAAAGGCAGAAACTGTTGTTGTTTATGCTCGCTGCATGTCCGTGTCCATGTTTCTGGCGCAGGTGATTTGCCGATCAGCGTGAGGCCAGTCGTTATGTCTGCGGGGGGTCAGCGAAGGCAGTGTGGGGAAACAAAATTAATCCTCGTGGCTCTAGGTTATGGCAACAGGTCAGGAGTTTATTGATTAAATGTCAGCTACCCAGGTGAATGTGATTCGTAACTCTGAGGAGGCCCCTGCGCACGATCCATCACATGATATCCAAAGGAAGATTAAAGGCCGTATGACAGACTAAACACTTTCAGGCGGGATGAAGGTTCTGCCATCCGTTCATCTGTTCAGCCGTTCGTCCGTTCAGCCGTCTGTTCCAGACTTCAAAACTCAAGTCTGTAACCTCCTGATGTGTTCAAAAACTGGGTACAACTTTTGTGTTGGGGATCAAAATGACCAAAATTGGTTTCGATGCAATTTGCCTAAAATGGACATTATGTTCGAAATTTAGCTGCATAGACATAAAATAAAACTTTTTTTTCGCCATGACTACTTGACAAAAAAGTGAAGAGCCTATAACTACAAGTATTAATAGTATCTAACATTATTTGTATATAAAGTAACATTGGTGTTTATATTTGTAGGCTCTTTCCTCTGCTTTTTATGTCTGTTTCTCAAACCCTTGTGAGGTTTAAAATGGGTTTCTTACACTTTTTTTTGCTACAACAGTCCAAAAAACAAACAATAAAAAATAAATCAATAAATTGACAGATTTTCGACTGTGAAGCTCAACTACAGTAGAAACAGTTACATTTCCTTGGATGATTTAAGTCTCAATTGCAAGTTAACTCTGAATCTTAGATTTTTAAGTTATCCTGTAGTTCATATTTTTGTGTTTGACCAGCTACAATGAATGTTTTCTGTTTTTCACTTGACTCTTTAGCGTTTTTCAAAGTTTTGTATAATCCAGTGATTTCTACGATGCAGAAAACATGAAGTGAATTGCGGAATCCAGTCATAAAAATGGAATTTACTGTATAACACAGAATGTCACAGAATTTATCAAATTTAATTTTTAATTCAAATTATTGTCTATAAACATTGAACCGCAAAATACTATTTAAATATGAAACTCTATGTGAATGAATGGAGCTTTTGTATATGAGTACATACAAACATGAACATTGTTTCTAGAACTTCTCTGAGAGTCACTTCATGAGCATTTTACCATTTCTTATGAGACGCCATATCATATAAACAGAAAAACTTAAAGGTCTTTACAGCAACCCGTCAAAATAAAAGTTTGGTTTAACTTGAAGAAACTGTGACAAGAAATATATTACCTAATGTAATGATAGTACTACTACTAATAAAATTATTTTTAAAACATAATTTTTAAGGAATATTTGCCCTAAACTTATTTACCAGAAAAATGTAAATACACAATAGAGTTTTTCTAAAAAATAAATAAATAAATAAAAAGTGTACATTTTTATAAAATCAATAATCTAGAGATGCTTTTGATTATTAAGATTTAATTAAACCGTTAAAGTGGAATCCAGAAAATGAATGGAAAACAGAATTTGGTAAAAATAAAACAAAAATTGAGAGGGCTATTTAAATAAACTATTTAAATAAACTTTTAATAAATTGCTGTTTAATTGTGTTCAATGTTCAATGATTTAAATTAATTAGACATGCTTTTTGATTAATAAAACAGAAATAAAAAGAAAAAAAATGGAATTTGAAAAAATAAATAAATAAATGTGAGAAAAAATTAAACAGATTTCATAGGGCCCTATATTTGACTATGGGCAAATTGCTTAAAAACCAATGGAGGTTTGCATAGCCTTTCCAAAAGATATCTATGAGTTGAAATTTTGCATGCAAATTCATGACCCTTAATCATAAATATTCACCAATGTGCAAGACAAAATAAACATGTTAAGCAGATTTCATAGGGCCCTATATTTGACTTTGGGCAAATTGCTTAAAAACCAATGGAGGTTTGCACAGCCTTTCCGAAAGACATCTTTGAGTTGAAACTTTGCATGCAAATTCATGACCCTAAATGATATATATTTACCAATTTGCAGGATGAAATAGACACATTAACCTGACTACATAGGGTCCTATATTTGACTTTGGGCAAATTGCTTAGAAACCAGTGGAGGTCTGCACAGCTTTTCTGAAAGACATCTATAAGTTGAAACTTTACATGCACATTCATGACTCTAAATCATAAATATTCACCAGTTTGCAAGACGAAATAAACACGTTAACCAGATTTCATAGGGCCCTATATTTGACTTTGGGCAAACTGCTTAAAAACCAATAGAGGTCTGTACAGCCTTTCTGAAAGACATCTATGAGTTGAAACATTGCATGCACATTCATGACTCTAAATCATAAATATTCACCAGTTTGCAAGACGAAATAAACACGTTAACCAGATTTTTATAGCTCCCAATATTTGACTTTGGGTAAATTGCTTAAAAACAAATGGAGGTTTGCACAGCTTTTCCGAAAGACATCTATAAGTTGAAACTTTGCGTGCACATACATAACACTAAATCATAAATATTCACCAATTTGCACAGTGAAATAAACAGGTTGACCAGAATTCACAGGGCCCGATATTAGACTTTGGGCAAATTGCTTGAAAACTAACGGAGGTTTGCACAGCCTTTCCGAAAGACATCTATGAGTTGAAACATTGCATGCAAATTCAAGACCCTAAATCATAAATAGTCACCAATTTGCAAGACGAAATAAACACATCAACCAGATTTCATAGACCCTAAATTTGAGCAAACAATTTGGGAGACGAAATAAACATGTTAGCCAGTATTTCAAGCATTTTTCTTAAAATCAAGTGTCTGCCAAATTGATCCCAACACAACAGGAGGGATAATGTCAGAATCCATAATCCTAAAGACAGCCTCCCATTCCCTTAAGAAAGTTGCGTGTGCCATCATAAGTGAATTTGATTGACAAGTGTACTTCAAGGCCCAAGGTTAATGGTGTTGACATCGAAACCATTCAACGGGTTAAGGGCTAGAATGAGAGTTCTGAAGATCATGCTCTCTTTGTCAAATTAAACTCTCTGCATTTGGTCCCCGTTGAACATGTGGAGCAGAGCTGTCGGCAGCATGTGTCGTGGGGAAGTTATCCACTGACTCCAGCCACCCAGAGGATGTGCCACAAGGGATCACAAAGTCGTATTTGGCCTCACGGCAGCCGTAGAGCCCCAGTTGGACGGTCTCTTTACCCTAGGGGTAGGTTCACAGGCCATAGTGGACTCTGCAGTAGCTCGGAGCGCTGGGTGACACATAACCTTGCCCTGTCACCACCCTCACCAGTGTGTCAGCTGATATTAGACTGATTGACGTTGACCCGCCACTCAGGCTTTGAGGGTTTAGCGGCGCTATATAACCTCGCCCTGACTGTTCACCAGGCTGAGGACATTGGAAGCAGGGCATCCTCAGCTGCGTCCTATTCTCAGACAAGGGCGAGCGCTTCTGTCGTGTTAGAAGAATTACAAATGCCTGCTTTGATTTGTAGATTTTTCGGGCATGCACATTACCATATCACATGAGCGGAGCAATATTTTGTTTGTTGTCTGCTGATTTCATTATTTTTTGTTAAAGTTTGCTTTGTTTATGTGATTTTTCCCCCCGCTACTGATGGGAGTTGACATTCCATCTGATTCAGAGGATTTGGACTTGTAGAGTCTGGCATGGTTTTTACCGTCTCGCTCTCCAGGTTTACTTCTTTGTCTGCTGTTCTACTTTTCCGTAACTTGTATTTTAGCCCCTTTTGACAGCCCCTTACTGTGCAAAAATACAATGCTAGCTTTTAGAAGAGAACAATGTAGCATAGAGGAGCCTCCAAGTGCACCAAAGACATGTCATGTACGTTTGTCCATGAAATTTCAGTGTGAACACTGGCTCCAAAAAGGACAAAAAAGAGCCATAACCTTCTATTCTATTCACTGGTTGATTGATTTACTGATTGAAAGAAAGAATGAACATTTTTATTCAACTGGGACACATCAAACTTATCAAAATGTACAGTTAAGACATTTAAATTGTTTTAAAATATTTATTTTTAATTTTCTATTCAGTCAAAGAATCCTGAAACAAATGGAAGACTGAAGACTGGAATAATGACTGCTGAAAATGTTTTTCCATGACTAGAATGAATTACATTTTAAAATATATTAAAATAGAAAACATTTATTCTAATCTGTAATAATATTTTACAATTTGTACCGTTTTACTGTGATTTTGATCAAATAAATGCAGCCTTGGCGAGCATAAGAGACTTTTTTCAGACTCATTTTGAATGCTAATGTAAAAGTAGGCTTGCATGATTTTTGGAGCAGGGAAACATGTGAGAACCAGTGATGTTTGATAATATTTGGATGTTCAACCTACAATTGAGGTCAAAAGTTTACATACACCTTTGCAAGAAATAAGAGGGATCATACAAAATGCATGTTGTTGTTTTTTTATTAGTACTGACCTGAATATACTATTTCACATGAAAGACATTTACATAATGTCCAAGAGAGAAAATAATAGTTGAATTAATAAAAAATGACCCCGTTCAAAAGTTTACACCCCCTTGATTCTCAATACTGAATGATCCACAGCTGTGCTATTTTTCCCTGAACAGTTAAACTGCCCGCTCTTCTTCAGAAAAAATCCTTCAGGTCCCACAAAATCTATTTTTTAGCATTTTTGTGTATTTGAACATTAAGAGCCAGGGGTGTAAACTTTTGAACAGATGTGTAAATTTGTCTAATTTAGCCTAAATGTCATATTTTTTTCATTTAGTACTGTCCTTCAGAAGCTACAGAAGATACGTACATGTTTCCCAGAAGACAAAATAAATTAAATATACCCTGATCTTCAAATTCAAAAAGTTTTGGCTCTTAATGCATTGCATTTTCTTTTGAAGCATCAATGAGCATTTGAACCTTCTGCAATAGTTGCATATGAATCCCTCAGTTGCCCAGGGTGAAAAGATAGATCTCAAAATCATACAGTCATTGTTAGAAAGGGTTCAAATACACAAAAATGCTGAAAAACGAAGAATTTGTGGGACCTGAAGGATTTTTTCTGAATATCAGCGGGTAGTTTCAGGTCAAACATGAACAACTATCACTAAAAAAAAAAAAAAAAAAAAAATCAACTATTATTTTCTCTTGTGGACTAAATGTACATGTCTTTTATGTGAAATATGTGACCCTGGACCACAAAACCAGTCTTAAGTTGCTGGGGTATGTTTGTAGCAATAGCCAAAAATACATTGTATGGGTCAAAATTATTGGTTTTTCTTTTATGCCAAAAATCATTAGGAAATTAAGTAAAGATCATGTTCCATGAAGATTTTTTGTCAAATTCCTACTGTAAATATATCAAAATGTAATTTTTGATTAGTAATATGCATTGTTAAGAACTTAATTTGGAGAACTTTAAAGGTGATTTTCTCAATATTTTGATTTTTTTGCACCCTCAGATTGCAGATTTTCAAATAGATGTATCTCGGCCAAATATTGTCCTATGCTAACAAACCATACATCAATAGAAAGCGTATTTATTGAGCTTTCATATGATGTATACATCTCAGTTTTGTCAAATTTAACCTTATGACTGGTTTTGTGGTCCAGGGTCACATATCTTATTCAGGTGAGTAGTAAATAAAAAAAATAATGTGCATTTTGTATGATCCCTCTTATTTTGCTAAAATAATCTACATTTTGCAGATTCAACAAGTGCCATATTTGATTTGAGAGTTGTTGTGGATGTAAATATTAATTTCAATTTCAGCTTGTTCATTAAAGCTATCGTTGGACCTAGAATTTTTTTTTTCCTTTTTGTGCTTAACCTAACATTATCAACAAACATGGCATGTAAAAGGTGTGACAATTCTTTTTTTTTTGTTACATTTTGTTTACTACAGAAAAAAAGCATATGGTTTAGAAACAACATGAAGGTGAGTACATTATGCTAAATTATTAAATAAATTTGAGTAATTTTTACAAAGATGGCAAAACAAAACCTTCCATGGTCCAATTCTAAGCTTCAAAATAAAACCCAAACAAGAGGGGTGACTTGGTAACGCAAGGCGGAGGTGAATTAAACATGCATGACAGCAGGGAGAGGAAAAATGTCATTTCCAATGATATCTAAGTCTGTCTGCCATTAAAATGTGCAATGACCCGCACTGCATACAGAAATGATATCATGAACATTAACTTCCCTAGTTAATGTCGTGTGCTGTGCTGGGTGCACCGGGCTGCCAGTGCACTAAGAGCATGCTTTTAATATGCTACATGCCCTGACTTCCTCTTTCCGCTTTCCTGTGGGAATTCCTTCTGCTTTTACAACACACTGCCAAAGTGTTTCTGTAGATTGCAAAGTTCATGCCCTGAAGTAAATGGTCTAATTAAAATAGTGACTCTCAATAGGATTAAAGCTCTGATGTGACACTGATCTCGCTTGAACAAAAGGTGTACTGACAGGCAGTGGGCTAAGACGTATATACAGTATAAAGAAGGATTGACACGGCATGCGTTTTATTGTGTCCAAGTATATGTCATGACATACTGTAGCTGGAGGACCTTTAGTGTATAAACAAACATAATTTATGGCATGTTCAGTACACGTTAGGCAACAAAAAAGACTGTCATTATTTACATTAGCTGATATCGTTGTTAAATTCTTAAATAGGATATAAGGACAGCATTACTTGACTAAATGTGGTTAATTTCACACAAAAAGATGTTTACATATAGTCCACAAGAGAAAATAATAGTTGAATTTCAAAAGTTTACGTCCCCTTGATTCTTAAGCTGTGTTCTTACCTGAATGATCCACAGCTTTTTTGTTTGTTTGTTTAGTGATAGTTGTTCATGCACACTCTTCTTCAGAAAAATCCTTCAGGTCCCACAAATTATTTGGTTTTCCAGCATTTTTGTGTATTTGAAACCTTTCCAATAATGACTGTATGATTTTGAGATCCATCTTTTCACACTGAGGACAACTGAGGGACTCATATGTAACTATTACAGAAGGTTCAAACGCTCACTGATGCTCCAGAGAGAGAGAGAGAAAAAAAAAAACATGCATTAGGAGCTGGGGGGTGAAAACTTTTGAACAGAATGGAGATGTGTACATTTGTCTTATTCATTTGCCCTTCAGAGGCTACAAAAGACAGGTACATGTTTCTTAGAAGACAAAATAAGTTACATTTACCCTGATCTTCAATTTCAAAAAGTTCATTGTGTTTCCTTCTGGAGCATCACTGAGCGCTTGGATCTTCTGTAATAGTTGCACATGAGTCCCTCAGTTGTCTTCAGTGTGAAAAGATAGATCTCAAAATCATACAGTCATTGCTGGAATGGGTTCAAATACACAAAAGTTCTGGAAAACCTAAAAAACTTTGGGACCTGAAGGATTTTTCTGAAGAACAGCAGGCAGTTTAACTGTTCAGGACAAACAAGGGTCTCATGAACAACTATCACTAAAAAACGGCTGGGGATCATTCAGGTAAGAACACAGTATTAAGAATCAGGGGGGTGTAAACTTTTGAACCGGGTCATTTTTATAAATTCAGCTATTATTTTCTCTTGTGGACTATATGTAAGCATCTTTTATGTGAAATATCTTATTCAGGTCAGCACTAAATTAACAATAACATGCATTTTTTATGATCCCTCTTATTTTGGTAAGATAATTAACATTCGTAATGATTCTGAAAGAGGATTGCAAACTTTTGACCTCAACTGTATGACAACAAATAACAAATAGAAATTTGGGGTCAGTAAGATCCAGGGGTCAGTCATTTTGAAAGAAATAAATGTTTTTATTCAACAAGGAAGAAATAAAAGAGTCAAAATAGCAATAAAGACTTTTAAACTATTATAAAATCTGCACTATTAGAACCAAATCAGCATATAGGCATGATTTCTAAAGAATCATGCAACACTGAAAACTGGAGTAGTTCCTGAAAATTAATCTTATTTTAATGACTTAAAAATGTAAATAATTAAAAAAAGAAAACATTTATTTTAAGTTGTAATAATATCTCACAATATGACTGTTTTTACTGTAGGAGACTTTATTCAAAAACCCCAAATGCAAACTTTTGAATAGTATTTTCACCTTTGATAGACTCTTAGTTAACTTCATCACTGCCTTACGTGTCAAATATACGTGTTTGGGCATTAGATGCTGTCAGTGGTAAGGTTTGAATGTTAGATTGCATTTATGAATAAGACATACAAACTCCTAAGAGTGGGGTAATGTGCTCAGTTTCAACTCTCCGTGTTTGTTAAGGTGATTAATAATGAAACATAGAGAATTATGCATGGTGAGGTGACTTTGCTCCTTCGTACTGAATGCACTAATTCAAACAGAGTTCAGGCCAACTCGGAGTCCCAGTTTAAAGGCGGTTTGTAACATATAATCGCAAGAGAAAAATTGACGACGGAGGACACAAGGCTAGAACTATTGAACCTGTAATGGTTTGTACCCTCTGTGAGAGTTCAAACCAGAGTCACAGGCATCACTGGCTTCCTTCTTCATCTGACAGGATGTGAGTTTGCTCTGACCTGGGGATTTTAATAATGTATACCGATCACACAGTGAAGGCTCCCGCCTCAGTTTAACCACCACATAACCTCAGCACTTCTAACTGTACATTATAGTTCAGACCAAAGAAAAACATATACCTTAAAATATTCATCTCGTCTCTACTGGGGTCCTTATTCGGTCACATGAGCCAGCTTCTACACTAACAAAACAGCCTTTTGGGTTGTATTTCGCATTCTGTGTCAAAGCATCTGTGAATTACTAACCGTATGACTAGCATAATGTACATAATTATATTCAACCTACAGCTATAATCCATGTCGAGCCGTAACCTTAGAATACGAGGAAGCATGTCCTGTGTGGTCCAATCTTTTTATCCTAAAAATTTCACTTCTAGGAAATTTTGTGTATTGTAACAGGCCATAAGATAATAGGTTCCCAAAGCATTTGCCTTTATTGAAGGTTCTTTTTTAATCTCAGTCTAATTCGTTCACACAAAAATAATCAGCTTAAAAATAAACCCTGCACTTGTGGCATCATTCTTCATGTTTAGCCGGCATTTTTGTGGCAGAAGGCAGGCAAAATATTTTCCCTAATTTTGGCCACCTCTGCTCTTCCCCAAAATAAACCTCTACCCTCAACATCTGTCATTCCACTTTTAGCACAGCCTCAAATGAAAGTGCAGGTAATGGATAGAAGACCTTTCACACTGTTCAGGGAAGGATGAAAGAATGGTCAGGGATGTGGGGGAAGGGACCTGAAATAGACAGAGAGAGAGAAACAGAAAGTGCCCAGAGCCCTGGATTGTCAGAATCGGTTGAAAAGAGGAAAATTCTTGCATGAAGACACTCGGCACGGGTGCCCTTTGAATGAACCAGTGGAAAAATAGAAGAAAGCGATGAAAAGGGAGTATGTTGCTATGGATTGGATGATTGCAATCCTTGTAATCCACATTGAAACATTTTTAATTCTCACATTAAGACTGTTGAATAAACCCACAAAAAGCTGAATGCCAAAGTAAATCGTCTCATGATTATATGAATAAGATGGATTGGAAAAACAATGTACAAATGTACAAGAAGTCAAATAATCTCAACTACCACAGTGACTGATAATACATAAGGAAAGGAGGTGAAGTGAGGCCAAGTATGGTGACCCATACTAGGAATTTGTGCTCTGCATTTAACCCATCCAAGTGCACACACACAGTAGTGAACACACACACACACACACGCCGTGAGCACACACCCCGAGCAGTGGGCAGCCATTGCTGCGGCGCCCGGGGAGCAGTTGGGGGTACGGTGCCTTGCTCAAGGGACTCAGTCGTGGTATTGAGGGTGGAGAGAGTGCTGGTTATTCACCTTCCCCACCGACAATCCCTGCCGGACCTGAGACTCGAACCCGCAACCTTTGGGTTACAAGTCCGACTCTCTAACCATTAGGCTACGGCTGCCCCATGTGGTGCTTTTGCAGTAACATGGTATTCATCTTTCCTGCATAATAGTGCAATGTGCCCTACAGCACTGCGACTTTTATCCAATTTGATTTTTAAAAACATTTACAGGAGATTCTTACAGACATGACAACATACTTTGTGTTTAGAAGATTCAGTTTCTGCTTAAAGGATTAGTTCACTTTTAGAATAAAAATTTCCTGATAGTTTACTCGCCCCCATGTCATCCAAGATATCCATGTCTTTCTTTCTTCAGTCGAAAAAAACATTATGGTTTTTGCAGTGACTGTATGATTTTGAGATTCCATTCCATTTAGTACTGCCATTCTTGCATGTTACCTAGAAGACGAATTAAGTATAATTTACCCTAATCTTTAAATTCCAAAAGTTTTCACCCCCTGCTCTTAATGCATTGTGTTTCCTTCTGGAGCATCAGTGAATGTTTGAACCTTTTTTTAATAGTTGTGTTTGAGTCCCTCAATTGTTCTCAGTGTGAAAAGATGGGTCAAATTCAATTTGACAGGAATGCTAAAGGGTTAAGAACCAAGGGTTCCCAAACTTTTGAAGGGGGTTACTTTAATAATTTCAGCTATTTTTTTGCCTTGTGGACAATACGTAAACATGTTTTAAGTAAAATATCTTACCCAGGACAGTACTAAATAAGAAATAACATGCATTTTATATGATCTCTCTTATTTTGGTCATTTTCACAGATTCTGCAAGTTCCCAAACTTTTGCATGCCACTGTATATTAAAAAAAATCTTTCTCTTTAAATTAACAATCCAAAAACCACCTTGGAAGTCAAATTGAAGGTTAATTGCAACCAGAAACATCAACCAGTTGTGCTAGTTGACCCATATGGACCTTCCAAAATGATAAGAGAAAGAGGCAAAATACAGTGGCTCACCTAGGAGCAGTTTTTATAATGAACTCCTGAAGTAAGTGAGGATGACATATGCAGTCTTCTGTTCTCTTATGAGCACACAGTGTGCGTATGTGTTTTCTCGAGTGTCAAGCACAGACACAGTTGCGTGTGCTGCAGATGCAGTCTATTAGAAGCAGAGCTGCTATTAGCGACATTACCTTCTTCAGAAACGACAGGTGTTGGCAGCACCATATTCCTGGCACCTTGCTGCATGTGACATCTCCATCGCCTCGAGTTAAAAAGCCATCACACATTGCTAAATGACTGAGGCCTCTTTACCACGGCACATAGCATGGCTGAGGGCTAAGGAAGATGCAGAGTTGTGGTAGCAAACAGAACAGTATCTTTTGATTAAGTGACTTTAGAATGTTACGCATGATTTAATGTTATCACCATTATTAAAAAAATGGTCTAAACAACAATGCCATAAGACATTTTTTGATAAATAGTATATGTCCTGTATAGTGTATGTCAACCATAAACAGCTTTGATTACAGCTTATCCATTTAGAATTAAGAAATTCTCATTATTGAATTTGATTGGCCGTGGAAGATTGCATGTTCTAGATCGTCTATCAGTATATGTATTAGTGGTGGGGATTCAGTGACTCTTTCTGCAGGTTACATAGTTACTCCAGTAGCTTGCAACAAGTCACTGTCTATTCAGTCAACTGATTAGTTTGAAATATTGATTTATTCAGGAATGAAACAAGTAACTTAAGGAATTTCGAATAGCATATCTATCTTTATATGGCATAAATAGTATAAATAAAGTGTAGTAGGTTTGTATGCTGTTCAGAATCGAGCCTCTGCATTTTCATGAGATTTTGCAGATTCATGAGGTATTGAATCATTCACGCAACTGATACTTTCAAAAACACTTATTCATTCAAAATAAGTGACTGACTGCATCCAAAATCACGTAATCTCTAATCAGATACTTCTTTCGAACAAGTAATTGAAAAATGTTAATTATTTTACCAAAATACAGTTGAACTGCTCACTGTTCTTCAGTAAAATCCTTTAGGTCCTACCAATTCTTCGATTTTTGAGCATTTTTTGTGTCTTTGAACCCTTTCCAACAATGACTGTATGATTTTGAGATCCATCTTTTCGCACTGAGGACAACTGAGTGACTCATATGCAACTATTACAGAAAGTTCAAACGCTCACTGATGCTTCAGAAGGAAAAATTATGCATTAAGAGCCAGGGGTGTAAACTTTTGAACAGAATGAAAATGTGTACATTTTTCTTATTTTGCCTAAATATCACATTTTTTTCCATTTAGTACTGTCCTTACAGAAGGCTACAGAAAATAAATTTAATTTACCCTGATCTTCAAATTCAAAAAGTTTTCACCCCCTGCCTCTTAATGCATTGCGTTTCCTTTTTGAAGCATCAGTGAGCATTTGAACCTACTGTAATAGTTGCAAGGTGTATGTAAAATTTTGACCTAAACTGTATGTTTGCTATATAACATGAACTCCATGGGGTAGTGTCCATTGGATGCGTATTTCAGAATCTCATCTGAAGTAGTAAGTCATTCAGTTTGCTTACTGTTTTACAACTGCTGCGAATTTGGACATGCCATTTTTCACAAACTGTTATTATTTTTTTTGCCTTATTCACTTATGTGGGGTTGATTTACTGGTAGACACGATTAACTAGTAGAGATTTTGATTTATCGTCTCTATTGACTATCGCAGTTACAAGCGTACGTGAAGTTGCTGTGCTACTTGTTTCAGAGTGCAATGTCCAGTGAGTGGCATCAAAAAATGTTCAATAAATGATTGTGGCATGTTTTATTACATTGGTACATTTTTATTACGCTGCTTAAGGTATGTATTGCTGCTGTTCAGATTTCAAATATCTAGGTAGTGTCGCTAAAGTTTAATGCTCTAGTGTTGGAAATATCCCCTACACCAAAGTGTAAACAAATGTTATATAAACGTTATATAAAAACACATTTGTTGTTGCAGCTGTGCTATTTTAACTTCCTTATGTGGATTTGAGCTGTTTTGTCGAACCGTAGTTTCATAGGCTTCATACCAGAGCTCTTCATCACTCAAGCGCAACACCGTATCGCTTGAGCTAGCGAACAAATTGCTGAATTAGAAAACATATGAAGCTGTATATGTGACAACAATGTTCAAAAGAATCAGTTTCCAAATCATGCAGGATGTTAACATTGTTTAAAAACCATGATGTAATATTCTTCAAGTAACTGTGTGAAAATTAGACTTTATTAATCCACTTTCTGTGTGTAAATCGAAGTTGAAATAAAAGTTGAAAGAGTTTTAATGCCTCTAGTTTTCATTTTAACTAGAAACTGAAGTGATTTGTACATATAGGTATGATTGGATCTGGGCAGCTCTTAAAGTGACAGCAGTCATTCATGTTAATTAAACAACAAAAGAAAGAAAATTCTCTTGACTAAAACAATTTTGCAACTTTAATAATAAGAAGATATATATATTTAATTTACATAGTAAAGAATATATATTGTTTTTATAGATTTGATTACTTTATTTGTATGTAGCATTTCTTATTTATTTGTTCTACTGTAGTTTTTTGGTCCTATTGCTTGTACTTAGTTTCTTATTCTTATTTAATCGCTGACTGTTTTCAGAGCTTTTTTTTTTTTTTTTTATAAAAGCAATATCACAGTTGTTGCTGTAGATATTTGAAACAACAGCACTTTTACTCATATAATTTTGCTTAACCACAGAACACTATAATTTATTATTTTCATTTTGAAGTTGGATGCTTTTGTGCTATGGATTTTGTTTCTTCCCTAAACTCTAAACTGTAATGGAATGTTTTTCATGCTACTGTTTTAGGTCGGCTGGGATTATAAAAAATGTTAGGTGAGTAAAGTAAGACAATGGATTGCTCCATAGTTTTTGTTATCCTGTGAATGGAGGATGCTTTGAGAAATAAATAAATAAAGCAAATTTCTAAAGCAAGGGAGGCTGGAGAAGAACGTTCACTTTTAAGGTTAATTGGAGCCAAAAGTGTCACATCAATCTAGCAGTTTACCAGAGGAAATTGGCCTGGCCTTTTGTTGAGAAATGGCGGAGATCACCACATGGGGTTTTTCTATAGACACTGGGTTGTTAAATTTGTAATGGGCTTACTGTGTTGCTGACCTGGTCTGGTCTGATATATAACTGTCTGTGGCGAAGACAGGACCCAGCCACCTTCACAACTTGTATTAAATTCATATTTTAGGCCTCCTGGGGCGCGATAACAACTCTCCTGTATGAAGTTGCTTGCACATCTTGCCCTTCAGTTTGTTCACAGGAAGATTTGAACATAGTAGTTCACATGTTTCCAGGTCAAAATAAAAGTCTCTGTACCAGCCGTGCTTTGGATGGTGGCCCATCAAAGAGGTCGGTGGTCCGCATTGCTTCCTATTTTGAATGTATTGCATCAGCTTGTTTTTTCTAATGTGATTGGTTTCCCCAGTGTGTACATTTCATTTTAGGGTGATATTCTTTGACATTATAAAAAAATAAAAAAATAAATCTTGGCTGTAATTCAAGGTCTCTGTAGTGTCTGCAAATAAGGGAGAACAAATCTTTATCCCCTTAGATGATTGCCCAGAATAATGATAATAAAAAGGATTACTCCTGGTCTAAAGAAGGCATCACGCTGAGCTAAGGTCTAATTGGCGAGTTCCTTTACAAAGTTGATCAAGTCCTGGGGCTGAAAGTTAGTGAACTGGTCAATTAATCTTTCTTCTCCCTTAATGAGGTGAGGGATTTCCTGTGGCTGGAGCCCAGCACAAAGACAAGCCTTAGTGCCCAAAGGATGTGGCGTCGCGGTACCAAGTGAGCCCCCCAATTAAAAACGGACACCCCCAAACCTACCCTCCTCTCCAGGTGGTAAATTGGTCTGACCCAGACTCAAAGAGAGTGATCTTAACTATGACTTCAAATCAACTTTACAGAAGGGTAGGGGGGAAAGGGGAAATTTCCTCCATGAAACAGGATTGCCATGGTCTGGAACTTGCACCCACGAGGTCCAATCATTTCTTTGGCTAAATAAAAAGAAACTTGTTGAATCCCTCCTGCTGAGTGCCAAAGAGTTTCCGAAACATGTTGCGGTCTGACTTAGGATTTGGGGGTGATGGATGAATGTCAGAACGGAACAAGCAGGATGAATAGGGGAATAAATGTGCTTGACATGGTTGGTTGGGTCATATAAAATCCATGCTTATCAGAGGTCACTCCATCAGGAAGGGATCAAAGGTGAGCAAAGCCAAGGAAGATTACAAAAACAATACCATATGCAACAATCTCATCAAAAGAAACGTTTATCAGAAATATACACATCTGGCTGTTTCTGACTGTATTATTTTGCTATTTTAAAGGGATATTGCACCCTAAAATAAAGTCTGACATTATTTATTTACCCTGTGAAACGTAAAAGGAGATATTGTGAGAAATGTCTCTGGGGTTTTGTCCATACAAGAACGGTTTGGTTACCAGTATTCTTGTCTTTTGTTTTCCTCAGAAGAAATTTTTAAAAGGAATCATTTATATCACTCGAGAATGACAAGCTGTGTTAGAGAGTGATTAGTGCATCTGGTCACAAATTTGCATTGCCCAGCAAGTAGATGGTAGTACAGTCATGGCCAAAAGTTTTGAGAATTACATAAATAATGGAAATTGGAAAAGTTGCTGCTTAAGTTTTTATAATAGCAATTTGCATAGACTCCAGAATGTTATGAAGAGTGATCAGATGAATTGCATAGTCCTTCTTTGCCATGAAAATTAACTTAATCCCGAAAAAAACTTTCCACTGCATTGTTAAGAAGGCTTCAGGACGTCCAAGAAAGTCCAGCAAGCGCCAGGATCGTCTCCTAAAGAGGATTCAGCTGTGGGATCAGAGTGCCACCAGTGCAGAGCTTGCTCAGGAATGGCAGCAGGCAGGTGTGAGCGCATCTGAACGCACAGTGAGGCGAAGACTTTTGGAAGATGGCCTGGTGTCAAGAAGGCCAGCAAAGAAGCCACTTCTCTCCAAAAAAAAAAAAACATCAGGGACAGATTGATCTTCTGCAAAAAGTATGGCGAATGGACTGCTGAGGACTGGGGCAAAGTCATATTCTCAGATGAAGCCTCTATCCGATTGTTTGGGGCATCTGGAAAAAGGCTTGTCCGGAGAAGAAAAGGTGAGCGCTACCATCAGTCCTGTGTCATGCCAACAGTAAAGCATCCGGAGACCATTCATGTGTGGGGTTGCTTCTCATCCAAGGGAGTGGGCTCACTCACAATTTTGCCCAAAAACACAGCCATGAATAAAGAATGGTACCAAAACACCCTCCAACAGCAACTTCTTACAACAATCCAACAATCAGTTTGGTGAAGAACAATGCATTTTCCAGCACGATGGAGCACCGTGCCATAAGGCAAAAGTGATAACTAAGTGGCTCGGGGACCAAAACGTTGATATTTTGGGTCCATGGCCTGGAAACTCCCCAGATCTTAAAACTTGTGGTCAATCCTCAAGAGGCGGGTGGACAAACAAAAACCCACTAATTCTGACAAACTCCAAGAAGTGATTATGAAAGAATGGGTTGCTATCAGTCAGGATTTGGCCCAGAAGTTGATTGAGAGCATGCCCAGTCGAATTGCAGAGGTCCTGAAAAAGAAGGGCCAACACTGCAAATACTGACTCTTTGCATAAATGTCATGTAATTGTCGATAAAAGCCTTTGAAACGTATGAAGTGCTTGTAATTATATTTCAGTACATCACAGAAACAACTGAAACAAAGATCTAAAAGCAGTTTAGCAGCAAACTTTGTGAAAACTAATATTTGTGTCATTCTCAAAACTTTTGGCCACAACTGTACATTTCTGTGATCTACTTAGGCTCACATTGTTTTTTGGAAACAATGACAAGTCGTGACAAAAAATATGGACAACACATCTCCATTTCCTTCCACTGCAGAAAATCCCAGAGATGGCCGCTGTCATCTTGCATTGTCTTTACAGTATTGATCGTGAGGTGGACCCACAATATCAAGATCCAATACTCCCATACTCTCTCAGACTCAATCGCAAGCACACAATCATGACCCCACACCTCATTTTTATAGCGTCAAATAACATACTAAAATCCAAACTGACCATAAAAACGAACACTTTAACATAAATCAGTGTGAACTACCTAAGATGACAGCAACCATCATAGGGAAAAATCGATTTGAAATGTAATTCGATTTTTTGGATTGTTTAGCTCTTAGTGTTTAGTTTTAGTTGTTCTCGAGTTCTTTGTTTGTCCTAAACAGTTAAACTGCCCGTTGTTCTTTAGAAAAATCTTTCAGGTTCCACAAATTCTTTGGTTTTTCAGCATTTTTGTGTATTTAAACCCTTACCAAGAATGAGGGTAGGATTTTGAGATCCATCTTTTCAAACTCAAATGAGGGACTCAACTATTACAAATAGATCAAATACTCACTGATGCTCCAGAAGAAAAAAATATGCATTAGGGGCCGGGGGTGTAAACTTTTTAACAGAATGAAGATGTGTATTTTTTCTTATTTTGCCTAAATATGTTTTTTTTTTTTTTTTTTCATTTAGTACTGCCCTTCAAAATAAGCTAAATTTACACTGATCTTCAAATTCCAAAAGTTTTCTCTCCCCGGCTCTTGCATCTTTTTTCCTTCTGAAGCATTTAGTGAGTGTTTGAACCTTCTGTAGTAGTTGCATATGAGTCCCAGTTTTCTTCAGTTGGAAAAGATGGATCACAAAATCTCACAGTCATTGTTGGAAAGGGTTCAAATACACAACAATTTGTGGGACCTGAAGGATTTTCTGAAGAACAGTGGGCAGTTTAACTGTTCAAGACAAACAAGGGACTTTTAAACAACTATCACTAAGCAAAAAAAAATAAAAAAAATAAAAGAAAAAAAAATAGTGAAATCTGTTAATCAGGTCAGAAATAAATGAGAAAATAACATCCATTTTCTCTTTTGCAAAAATATTGAACATTTGAACAAGATTCTGCAAGGTGTATGTAAACTTTTGACCTCTGTATGTTTTATAAGTGTTTTGATAAACATGACTCAATATAAAATTGTGACTTCATGAAAAGAGCTTTTACTGTAAAAAAACAAAAAACAAAAAAAAAGATTTGTTAGCATTAGTGGAACAAAAGTGTCAGAATAAACATGAAACACATAATCGATGACATGTCGTGAATTCGGCCAATCGTGTAACAGCTCTGTGCCGGCTGAGTTAGCTTGAATCTCTCTCACGGAATTTTAATGTGATGTAACATCAACACTGTCTCAAGTTGGAGAACATTTCTAACTGGCATGCACTGCTTAAAGCCAGTTGCCTATTGTTTTATAGTAGGGAATTATATGATTCTAGACACAGACCTGATCCAGTGCCCCCTAGCTGCACTTTGCTAAAAGGGGCGGGGCTACACTTGTCACTTCATCCCATAATTATTTTAATTAGCTGTGTCCTTTATAACAAGTCATAATCGTTGTTGCATGTGAACTTCCTCTCAGCAATCTTGTCCTTTCACTTTATATGCAAAAGTATTTACACTAGGTTCGTACTGGCCATTTACACAGAACACATCTTTGCATCTAAAATGTGAGACGCAGCACTCAGGAATGTTTTAAACAAAAAGCGTAGTGCAGAATGCCTGTTTCTGCAGAATGCCATGTTGCCATCAAATACAAAAGTTGCCATGCCAACCTGGTACTGTAAACAAAAGCTTGCAATGCTTGCCCAGCCTTTGTGGTTTTCTGATTGGTCCACTGCTTTGGAACTGACATTAAAGAGAGCCACAGCATGTAAAAGTTAAGTAAGGAATAATTGACGACGGGCCGTTGAATTCTTAGAAAATAATGCATTATGTCCGTAGAATTCAACGAACCGAAGTCAATTATTCCGCTTATGGTTACTACACCTGAAGACATCGATCAGATGATATATTTCAAAACATTTGTCTGGTTTTTGTCCTTAATAGGCTATTATGAGTAGGATTACTTTCTTACACATTAGCAACGCCTTCGTTGCTAATTCCAAAATGTCATTTTAGACCTAGTAACGACACTTGAGCCGTTGATAGTAAACTAATGCAGTTAATAATGAAGTTTAGAGAGACGGACAGACAGAAAGAGAGAGGGAGGGAGAGATTAGGCATTAGGCTCGTGAATTACCTCTCTCAAGTCTCTTTCAAAAGTGATTGGCAGCATCGTCTCTACTAATAGTGAAACTATAAGTTCATTTTCTTCAACACCACACCGTTGTTACCTCACTTGTGAGAACTGTCATGTAGTTTTTAAGTTGTTAATCATCAGAACAGCGCTAACAACATTAGCGCGTATGCTAACATGTGTGCAAACTCTATGTGTGTGAGTATGTAAGTGAGAGAGAGTGGGAGAAATAGAGTACATGCTTTCCGTACATAATAAAATGTAATATTGTGGCAAAAACATGGAAATAATCTGTCGTTTTTATCCTATTGTTTACTGTATTTATTTGTTTGGCCAGTGTTGATGTGGGTTTAGGTTATTTTGCTGTTTTGGGCTGTAAAATAACTGAAATCGTGTGGCGAAGTGATATAGACATGTAATGTGGTCAAGCTGCCTGGAACTACGTTCGCCGTGCGTTTCCCTAAAAAATAATGCACACCATTAGAACGTTCGTCAGCCAATCAGATTCAAGCATTTAACGGCCCCATAGTATAAAGTTCATATGCGGTAGTATGTTTTAAAGTATTAAAGGTACAATATGTAAGTTTTCGCTGCTAGAGGTCGCATATTCAAAACAAACAAATAACCAAAGGCGTAGTTTGATGATGCCATGATAGAGTGTGGAATCATGGGAGTTGTTGTCTTCATCCCCACAGCCGGTGCAATCGTTGGGACTCATTGGGTAGAAATGTTCATGGATGAGCTAATGTATTAAATACTTATTACCATGGTGGGGCTGAAAGTTGTAGAAGCAAACCAAGGCCGCTGGAGTGATTGCTAATGAAGGACGGGCACGATACATGGCTCGAAATGCTTTTCCGATCGTGCGTATGTAGGGAAAAGCATCGCTGTTTTATCATACTAGATTCATTTTAATGTGTTGAAAGTTCTTTTATAATGCTACTTTGTGCGTTCGTCACCTGTCACATTTGGGATAATGTAAGTACACAAGTCAGCAAAATTTATAGCACTGTTCTAGTGTTTTTTTGGTATATTTTAATCAAAAAAATCGTACATATTGTAGCTTTAACAGGATTAAAATAACTGAGATTGCAGTTTAGATTACTTTACGATTAATCATTCAGCCCTGTTTTTAGTATCAAACAATGTACAGTACAAAACAGATCAAAAGACACTCTCGTAATACTAATATTTACCCTTAACATGTAGCCAGCCTTCAGTTCAGAGAACACATTATGACTTCATTCTGAATGTAGTTTCCCGTTGACTTCACCTTCCTCTATGTTGAAACACATAATGAGGGCTAATGTGTGGTCAAGCCTACTGACCATGGCTGGGAGATCTCTGTCAGGCCGGCGAGGCGATGCAATTGCGCACGGCTCAGACGGAGAAACTCCCGGGTCAAGAATCCAGCCCCCGGCCATGTTTGAGTTCAGCACCCTCTCATCAAGACCGAGACCTCCAACAGCAAAACACTGGGCTCTCAGTGATCCCTGCTTCCAGAAGCTTCCCCTAAGCAGGCTACAGCAGAAGCACTTGTTACTTTGCGAGTCATTGGACCACGTTTCAAAATCCCCAAGGCAAACCTGCCTTTGTCTACAACAGTGGAAGTAGACAGAGGTAAACTCTCATACTATGAAATACAAGCAGAGTCAGTGATCCATGTTTCAGGCATCGTGAGCGTAGCCTTTGGAAAAGCTGCTTGACCGAGCTCCCCTCCCTCATTAGATTGATAACATGGGTCAGTCCTCTAAAGAGCTTAGCGTCTGCTTTCGGACTCTATGTTGGTACATATAGAAAATTACTCTAAAAGCACTGCCATGCAGATCGAGAAAGCTTTTGACTTTATAACAACCTTTTTACATATAAAATCCTTTAATCTAAAGACCCTTGGGAGGGTCGGGCCACTGAGGTGAGCTTGATTGGCTTTTGTAATTAACCAGAAAGGAACGGCACAGCATGTTGGCGCTTGATACCATAACAGGACGGTATGATAAGAGTTCATGCTAGCTGCTTTCAGCTTTGCTTAGGGTAGTAGGGCGAAAACAAACAAACAAACAAACAAAACTGGTCACTTCAAGAGCCAGCTGTGATGATTGTGTCTCAGACAATTAGTGCCGAGGTTCACAGAGGCATAAGGAAATGGGCACAGTGGCACCGGGGACTGGTTTTTCCACCAGTAGGTGGTAGTCACATTACATCAGAGCATGAGTTTTGCCATGGCTCAGAGACATAAAACAGAGTTTGTGGAAAGGCAATCAGCCTCCCTGTATAAATAACACTAAAGGTCCCATCTATTCTCTAACTGAAAGTGATCATCTTAGGAGTTAAACTCAGGACAAATGTAGTTGCGGAAATTATACTTGACAAAAGAGATGCACTAGTTTATGTTTGGCTTCTTTGGTTTGCATCTATGGTTTTTAAATTAATATAATTAATTATATCAATAATTATTTTTTTTGCCATTTTTAAGCAACTTTAGCGTTTAAACCATTTTTATGTAATAATAAATACCAATTTTAATGTAATATAACATCATAAATTAGAAACAATATTATTAAATGTCATAAATAAATAGTGTTATAATATGTATTACACATTATTTAAAAAATAAACGAATTTTATGAATAATAATGATTAATTTTATTTTGATATAATTTTAAAATTAAAATGAAAAAATACATTTACAAGGTATATTGCATACATGTGCGCACACACACACACACACACACACACACACACACACACACACACATACTTACATAATAAAATAATATAATAATTGTATGTAATTACACCGTAAATGAAAAGTGTTTGTTAAAATATGTATTATTTTAAAATGAATTACAAATCTATAAATATTATTCGATAATACTAATAATATAATAAAATTTTATATACTACACTATACTACAGTACACACATATGTATTATTTTGAAAAAAAAAAAACTATAAATCTATAAATATTATTAGATAATAATATATAATATAATTAAATATCATTATACTATACACACATACACTGAAATATATAATTTTACATACACTTAGTATAATATATAAATAATATAATAAAATATCATTATACTATACTACACACACACACACACACACTGAAATACATAAATAATATATTAATTGTGTGTAATACACTATAAATGAACATCATTTGTTAAAATGTGTATTGTTTTAAAATAAATAAACTACACATATATAAATATTATTAGATAATACAAATAATATATATAATAAAATATCATTATACTATACACACACAGAGAAATATGTATTTATGTATATTTAAATGGTAGTATAATATATAAATAATATAATAAAATATTGTTATACTATACTAACACACACTGAAAAATATAATAAAATAATATAGTAATTGTATGTAATTACACTATAAATAAACAATGTTTGTTAAAATCTGTATTATTTTGAAATAAAAAAAACTATAAATATATAAATATTATTAGATAATACAAAATATGTTTATATATACAATTAATACAATAAAATATTATACTATGGGCACACACACACACACACACACACACACACACACACACACACACACACACACACACACACACACACACACACACACACACACACACACACACACACACACACAAACCCTGTTGGGTTTACATGTTTTATGGGGACATTCCATAGGCGTAATGGTTTTTATACTGTACAAACCGTATTTTCTATGGCCCTACACCTACCCTACACCTAAACCTAGCCCTCACAGGAGATTGTGCATACTTTTACTTCATCAAAAAAACTCATTGTGCATGATTTATAAGCCTGTTTCCTCATGGGGACCTGAGAAATGTCCCCACAAGGTCAAAATCTACTGGTATTCCTATCCTTATGGGGACATTTGGTCCCCACAACGTGATGAATACCAGGTACACACACACACACACACACACACACACACACACACACACACACACACACACACACACACACACACACATACACATATATAAATGCTAGAAAATGCTAAAAAATCTTGTGAAGTTGCAATTCTACAACAGTGTAAAGAGCACAACCATTACAATATTTAAAAAAATAATAATTGTATGGTACACATTACACTTGGTACACATTACACACTCACTGTGGACTTTTACAAGATTTTTCTTTAAATGTCCTAAGGTTATACTGCTCTACAACAGTGGTATATACATTCTGAATATGTTTTAATTTGTCTATAGTATATGCACACATGGATGGGTCAAGTGTAGAGTCAAGTTTTTTTGGCCATGCCTTGCAGAGAGTGGACTGGATGGAGAGTAATTATTTGTGGTGAGTCGAGGGCCCTGGGGGTTGCAGGGTGGGCGGAAGAGGCATGGGGTGCGGTGAGATGGAAAGCACGCCAGTCCCGCTCACGCTTGATGCTCAGTGAATCTGAAAGGTCATGTCATGTTTTCTGGCAATTGACTCGATGGGTTTGGATTCTGCAGCATAAGGCTGGTACGATGTTTTGTGTATGTGAGTGTGTGTGTGTGTGTGTGTGTGTGTGTGTGTGGCTGTGTGTGTGTTTGCGTGTGTGTGCTTCTGCTCCACACATTTACTGGGAAATGTGCCCCTGGGTTGTTTTTCGCATTGACCTTATTACCCTGCGCTGTGACGAGCTTGCCACAGAACTTGCTATCTCTCTCTCACACACACACACACACACACACACACACACACACACACACACACACACACACACACACACACACCCTCCCGCTCTCTCTCTCTCTCTCTCTCTCTCTCTTTGTTTGTTTTTCTCCATCTCTCCACCTCAAGATCACTTCCAACATTAAAAATAATAATTAAAATATCAAACAAAGAACGTACATATTTGGAATTGTTTTAGAAGCCTCACCAAGCAGACAGAACAAGGAGGGGGAGGGAAGACGGCAATGAAAAGCATTTTTCAAACCCTGTTGCTCTAAATGAGAGGAGACAAACACAGAGTAAGGGCAATATTAGCACATTTAATTAACGCCGATCGCAATCATCAAACACAGGCGGCTCAAACGCATCCAGCAGCCTGGCTAAACCACACAGGACCTCCATCTGCATTTGGCTCCATTCTCTGATATATCTCTTGCCTCGCAGCCATTTCTCCGAGTGTAATTTACCAGAACAATGTAATTTTAACCTTTCCCCTTGCCTCATCATCAGGGACTTTAAGTCATTTCACTGGAAATGAAGAAACACATCTGTGTCTTTTACGGCAGAGGACACACCATAAAAGCCGAATGGTTCCGTTAAAAAGGATCCTCTCCCTCTGAATTAATCCCAACTGTGCACGCCGTGTCGTGTGAGCTAAATGTTAATCATCCTGAAAGCTTTGTTTGAATGCATTTCCGTTTGGGCTTTTGAACTGTTGCTACTGGAATTTCACATTATTGTTACAGTCTTGAAGGAATATTCTAGGTTTAATACCAGCATTTGTGGCATAATGTTGATTACCTCAAAAGTAATTTGATTAACAAAAAAATGTTACAGGGAAGCACTTACAAATGGAAGGAAATTTAAAACCAGTGAAGATAATTTCATAATTTGAAGAGATAATTTGAAGATTTTAAGAGCACTTACATTAATTTTTTTTTTGTTAAAACATTATATGCAGACATGCTCTTATAAAATGTAATAATTTAAACTGAATCAATTATAAATTAAAATTCAATGATAAATTACCATATATTATATAAATTAAAAATGATCATATATTGTGTATATAACATCAGTGCTTGAAGTAGAAAAGAAGTGCTGGCACATGTTTACACTAGTGCGTTTTCATTTAATAACTGTTTTAAAATGAAAATGATCCTTGTCCATACTGGTGTTTCCACTGCATTTCAGGAAAGATCTCCATCCACAGTACACGACCGAAAATGCATGTCACATGACCATTCATGCACACTGTAGCATTATGCTACAAAAGACAATTTCTAAAATTTATACTATGCATTACTAAAAACTCACTTTAAACCACCATTGAGTGTTTGTACTTCAAATTGTGATATAATGTGTTTTGGTCATATAACTTGGTTAAAATATGTTATTTGTAGACTTTTATATCAAACTAATTGCTACACCTACTTAGCATTTCTCATGTAAACAACCTGTAGTGTTAGAATATCACATACAAATCATATACTATCAAAATCGCGTGCATGAAAAAGTAAAAACGCACTAGTGTAAACATACCATGACTCTGAGTACTGGCAACATGTGAGAAGTGTCAGTATGCACGAAAAAGCAAAAACGTATTAGTGTAAATGTAGCCTGACTCTGAGCACTGGCAACATTTAAGAAGTGCTGGTACGCAAGAAATGTTGAAACGCACTAATGTAAACGTAGCCTTACTCTGAGTACCAGCAACATGTGAGAAGCGCCGGTATGCACAAGAAAGTAAAACACACTAGTGTAAACATAGCCTGACTCTGAGTATCATGCCTGTGATCATGAAAATGCACTTGTGTAAATGTAGCCAGTCTCTGAGTACCGGCAACATGTAAGAAGTGTCGGTAGGCAAGAAATGTTAAAACACATAGTGTAAACATAGCTTGACTCTGAGTATCAGCAACATGTGAGAAGTACCAGTATGCACGAAAAAGTGAAAACACACTAGTGTAAATGTAGCCCATCTCTGAGTATCAGCGACATGTGAGAAGTACCAGTATGCACGAAAAAGTGAAAACACACTAGTGTAAATGTAGCCCATCTCTGAGTATCAGCGACATGTAAGAAGTGTTGGTACACAAGAAATGTTAAACTGCACTAGTGTAAACATAGCTTGACTCTGAGTATCAGCAACATGTGAGAAGTGCCAGTATGCACGAAAAAGTGAAACCGCACTAGTGTAAATGTAGCTCATCTCTGAGTACCACCAACATATAAGAAGTGCCAGTATGCACGAAAAAGTAAAAACACACTAGTGTAAATGTAGCCTGACTCTGAGTACCTACAACATGTGAGAAGTGCCGGTATGCACGAAAAAGTGAAACCGCACTAGTGTAAATGTAGCTCATCTCTGAGTACCACCAACATATAAGAAGTGCCGGTACGCACGAAAAACCAAAAACACATTAGTGTAAACACAGCCTGACTCTGAGCAGCAGCAAAATTTTAGAAGTGCCGTTACGCAAAATATGCTAAAATGCATTAGTGTAAAAGTAGCCCGACTTCCCTGGTGAAAAGAACAGCTACAACCAGCCTAGGCTGGTTGGCTGGTTTTAGCTGGTCAACCAGCCTGGTCTTAGCTGGTCATAGCTGGTCAGCAGGCTGCTTTTAGAGGGGTTTTGGCCATTTTCCATACCAGCTAAAACAAGCTACTTCCAGCCTAGGCTGGTTTTAGCTGTTTTTTTCAGCAGGGTCTGAGCACCGGCAACATTTGAGAAGTGCCGTTACGCAAGAAATATTAAAATGCACTAGTGAAATGTAGCATGACTACGAGTACCGACAACATGTAAGAAGTGTCAAAACACACGAAAAAGTGAAAACACACTAGTGTAAATGTAGCCTCACTCTGAGTAACGACAACATGCAAGAAGCGCCGGTACATATAAAAAAGTGAAAACGCACTAGTATAAATGTAGCATGACTCAGAGTCCCGACAACATGTGAGAACTATCGGTATGCACGAAAAAGTGAAAACGCACTAGTGTAAATATAGCATGACTCTGAGTACCAACAATATTTGAGAAGTATCGGTACGCACGAAAAAGTGAAAACATAGTGTAAACATAACCTGACTCTAAGTACTTGCAACATGTGAGAAATTATGTTTTAACAAGGTTCGTGAGGAACACAATCAAATAATCAACTAATTCGCCACAGGTGGAGCATGTTTAAGTTAATCATCTTAACTAGCAAATACGTTTAAGTATACAGCCAACTTACCTCTGTCCCATGACAGTTTTTTGGCATCCCTCCCCCACCCCAATGCTCACTCTTAAACTATTCCTATCCCATATTAGGGTTGGGGGAGTTCTCTGGGTTCGGGCTATATTCTGAGCTCTGAGCCCTCCCTCAAAACAGCACACCAAATATGCTTACTATTTGCTCAAACTGATTATACAGGTTCATCTCCAAAAATTAGAATGTAGTGGAAAGTTCATTTATTTTAGTAATTTAACTCAAATTGTGAAACTTGTGTAATAATTCAATTCAATACACACAGACTGAAGTAGTTTAAGTCTTTGGTTCTTTTAATTGTGATGATTTGGCTCACATTTAACAAAAACTCACCAATTCATTATCTCAACAAATTAGAATATGGTGATATGCCAATCAGCTAATCAATTCAAAACACCCGCAAAGGTTTCCTGAGCGTTCAAAATTGTCTCTCAGTTTGGTTCACTAGGCTACACAATCATGGGGAAGACTGCTGATCTGACAGTTGTCCAGAAGACAATCATTGACACCCTTCACAAGCAGAGTAAGCCACAAACATTCATTGCCAAGGAAGCTGGCTGTTCACGGAGTGCTGTATTCGAGCATGTTAACAGAAAGTTGAGTGGAAGGAAAATGTGTGGAAGAAAAAGAAGCACAATCAACCGAGAGAACCGCAACCTTTAAAGGCTTGTCAAGCAAACTTGATTCAAGAATTTAGGTGAACTTCACAAGTTATGGACTGAGGCTGGGGTCATGGCATCAAGAGCCACCACACACAGACAGGTCAAGGAATTTGGCTACAGTTGTCGTATTCCTCTTGTTAAGCCACTTCTGAACCACAGACAATGTCAGAGGTGTCTTACCTGGACTAAGGAGAAGAAAAAAATGGAATGTTGCCCAGTGGTCCAAAGTCCTCTTTTCTCTTTTCAGTTTTGTATTTTATTTGGAAACCAAGGTCCTAGAGTGTGGAAGAAGGGTGGAGAAGTTCATAGCCCAAGTTGCATGTTAAGTTTCCAGAGTCTGTGATGATTTGGGGTGCAATGTCATCTGCTGGTGTTGGTCCACTGTGTTTCTTGAAAACCAAAGTCACTGCACCAGTTTACCAAGAAATTTTAGAACATTTCATGCTTCCTTCTGCTGACCAGCTTTTTAAAGATACTGATTTCATTTGCACCTGCCCACATTGTTGGTATGCACAAAAAGTGAAAATGCACTAGTGTAAATGTAGCATGACTTTGAGTACTAGCAACATGCGAGAAATGTTAGTACACACGAAAAAATAAAAAAAGCACTAGTGTAAATTTAGCCTGACTCTGAGTACCGTCAACAAGTGAGAAGTGCCGCTATGCACAGAAAAGTGAAAACGCACTAGTGTAAACGTAACCTGACTCCGATTACAGGCTACATCTAAGAAGTTCCGATGTATTCGAAAAAGTGAAACACACTAGTATAAACTGTGTACTGGTGCATACCAGCTCACTTCGAGCACTGTTCAAAAAGAACTTACATGGATGAGTCATTCATAATAATTTTTATTAAAAGTGCCTCACTTTAACCCAGACTTTTTTAAACCAAGAGGAAATTATTTTTTGTAACAATCAACATCCCGCCACAAGGGCTGTCGATTGAGCTTAACTTGTATTGAACCCTGAATATTTAAAGGTAGTTGTTTGTTATCCTTGCTAATCTCTGTCTCTCTCTCCATGAGTTCTGCCTCACACTATGTCTGTCTCTCGCTCAGCGGCTCGGTGGCAGAGCTCCAGAATCACTTAGATCATTTTACCTAGGGCACAGAGAGGGCAAAAAGAAGCCACTGACCCCCGCTTGCCCATGCAGGGCTTTACGCCTCGCTGACTTTCCTGGTGTGACATTTTCCCCCATATCTGCCCTCCCTATACCCACAGTTCCCTCTCCAACCAACTAGCACAGCACAAGGGGGAGAATAAAAAAGCTCCGAACGATCATTGTCTGCACAGATATCAATCAAGTGAACAGCAGCCTGGGTCAATCTGCTGTCACAGCGTTCACAACTCACCACCATGGCACTCATGCAAAATGACAATAATGACAGAATGCCACAAGTGATATCACGTCTAATAACTTTTTTAAAGGTAAATAAGAGAAGAAAGAGGAGAAGCTGTGTCCATCTTGCATCACCTGACCCCTTGCCACATTTTCACGAAAACTGGAAGGCCTCGTTTTCTCTGCGATGACAAATATAGCCCCTTCGACAGGTCATGAGATGGTCATGACATTATTAAAAGATCAATTGTGCCTCTAAACATTGCCGATCTACTGTACAGCTATGACCACGACAGATGGGACTTATGTAGACGTGACTTTAATATCTATTTAAAGAGGTTTTAGTGACAATGATCTAGTGAGACAAACACTTTTGAAACCTATGGCTTTGACAAAGCCCTGACCCGAGCCGAAGTGACAGCTGTGCTGATGTAGCTTATTCCAGAAAATGTGGATTGATTAGGAGCAGGGAAGTCACACATGCCAAGAACTGAAACACTGGAAAAATAAATTATATATATACTGTGACAATTTTTCATGTTAGAAAAATCCTACATAACAGAAAAAAGATTCATTCCACATTTTGAATTAGTAAGGATTAGTAGTTCCATAAAAATGAAATAAAACGTTAACTGGTTAAGAAATAGTGCACCCAAAAATAAAAATGACCCCATGATTTACTCACCCTCAAGCCATCCTGGGTATATATAACTTTCTTCTTTTAGACAAATACAAGTTATATTAAAAAATGTCCTGGCTCTTTCAAACTATATAATGGCAGTGAATGGTGGTCGATAAGATCAAATAAGTCCAATAAAAGGCATTCATCCATCATAAAAAGTACTCCACACTGGTTATTCTAAAAGAATAAAGTCATATACACCTAGGATAGCTTGAGGGTGAGTATTTTAAGGGTCTGAATACTTTTGCAAATGTACAGAAATAAGCATATCACCTACAAGTTCAAGTGTGTCTTGTATAACATATACATTTGTCATGGGAGTGAGTGGCATCTTTAGCTTTCATCGACCTCTGAGCATCACAGACATTAATGGAGCGAGTGTTTTAAAAGTTAGCATGAAGACTGATGATGTAGACTAAGAGCTACCATGCAGTGTTCTTTGGCAGATCCTTCTTGCGGCCTCCAGGGAGGGCGGTGTTGAGTGCTTGTAGAGCAGATATTTAAGGGGCACTGCCACGGTTGAAGAGTTTAGATTTTCCTCATATTCTATAAAGCCGGAGCCAAGGGAGTTGACTGAGGAGACATGAAGTGTGTGTATGTGTGTGAAAGAGAGAAAGGGGGAAAGGGTGAACTAAAAAAGCAGGGCACACTGCGCCGGGATCAACACGTGTCTGCAAAAGCCTAGAGGTTCGGCAACAATCTGTTCCGCTTGGTTCGCTGCAGTGCTGTGACCTCGATTTCTGGACTGCTGTTGAGAGGCTCCTTGCACTCAGGCTTGACACAAGCACAGGACCGCCCTTCTCAATGCCGCCCCACCTTAGCAAACATGAGGGTGTGTGTGTGTGTGTGTGTGTATGTATGGACAGGGAGCTGCCTGTAAAGCTGTGCAGTTGGTGTAGGAAAGTGCAGCTCTCTGTGCCCCCCTGTCTAGGGTGGGATGAACATCTCTGCAGTTTGGCAGTGCTGAAAAATGACACTTTCAATTGGGGTCAATTGGACCCCTGCCTCTGGATCTGAGATGGCAGCCATGACGAGGAGTAATCTCAGGATGAGGAAATAATTGGCTTTCTGGAGGAAGAGTCGGACCAGGCAGGGGAGACAAGAGAGGGCTGTGGAACACTAGGGGTCAGTGGAAGTCCATAAAATCATTTCAAGTTTGTGTAAACCTGAGTGTAAGTTCCTAAATATAGGTCTACCAATGCAGAGTGGATGATAGTGGATAGATCTGTGGGGAAAAGATAGATTTTGTTAAAAGAAGCTTCTACTGCCTCACCTCCAGCCATAAAACATATTTCTCATTAATATTATCATCACAATTTTAGCTGTCATCATCAAAATTTTTTCTCACTAAGTTTATTAGAGATGCAGGTATGTGTAAAGTATTAATCGATATTGGTTATTTAATTGTTCATGCTAATTTTTTTTGCTTATTTTTACATATAGATTACCATTGATGTCATCTGGCACTCATTTAAAATCAATCATTAATCTATTATCTATATTGAGATTATAAAATATATTGAATATGAGAGTATAGACTGATACAGATTATTAGATTATCAGTCAATATATTATCGATAGAATCTATCTATCTATCTATCTATCTATCTATCTATCTATCTATCTATCTATCTATCTATCTATCTATCTATCTATCTATCTATCTATCTATCTATCTATCTATAGAATAGAATAGACAGATTATTAGATAATGAGTCAATAGATTATCAATAGATTCTATCTATCTATCTATCTATCTATCTATCTATCTATCTATAGAATAGAATAGACAGATTATTAGATAATGAGTCAATAGATTATCAATAGATTCTATCTATCTATCTATCTATCTATCTATCTATCTATCTATCTATCTATCTATCTATCTATCTATCTATCTATCTATCTATCTATCTATCTATCTATCTGTCTGTCTGTCTGTCTGTCTGTCTGTCTGTCTGTCTGTCTGTCTGTCTATTAAATATGAGAGTATAGACAGATACAGATTATTAGTTAATCGGTCGATAAACTATAGATAAATGATAGATTATAGGTATCTATCTATACAGATTATTAGATAATCAGTTGATAGATTATCAGTAGATTATATCTATCTATCTATTTTGAGAGTATAAAATATGTAGAATATGAGTGTAAAGACAGATACAGATTATTAGTTAATCGGTCGATAGATTATTGATAGATCAACAATGGATTATTGATATCTATCTATCTATCTATCTATCTATCTATCTATCTATCTATCTATCTATCTATCTATCTATCTATCTATCTATCTTGAGAGTAAAAAAATATAGATAGTATAGATAGATTAGAGTATAGCTAGATTATTATATTATCAGTCGATAGATTATCAATAGATTCTATCTATCTATCTATCTATCTATCTATCTATCTATCTATCTTGAGAATAGATAGATACAGATTATTAGATTATCAGTCGATACATTATTGATAGATTATCAGTATCTATCTATCTATCTATCTATCTATCTATCTATCTATCTATCTATCTATCTATCTATCTATCTATCTATCTATCTATCTATCTATCTATCTATCTATCTATCTTGAGAGTATAAAATGTATAGAATATGAGAGTATAGACAGATACAGATTATTAGATTGTCAATTGATAGAATATCTACTTTTGTTAAAGAATTTGTGGATATACTTTTGTGGAATACAGTTGGTGCAATGCTAATGTTTTTCATAATAATTATAGGCATTACTTATAAAATCCAGATGACATTTTGAGGTATTAGACAATATATATTACAGTCTTCTTTATGTTATTACATAAAAAGTATACAAATTTAATATCAGCCATTTATCATTTGTCATTATCATTAACCACACCATGGACTAAATATTGTTCTAAATGTCATTTTGAAGCATTAAGCAACATTATTTCAATCATATGCCTGGCAAGCCAATAGGAGTTCCCTATGTTCCTCTTGTCTCACCTCTCTTTCTCCTTGCCTTTCTCTCCAATTTGCTCCAGACTAATTATGCTGGGGTTTATGGAGCATTTTTACCGCCCCGCTCCTGTACCTCCAAAGTGGTTTGCTGAAACAGTGGTGACATGGGGCTGTGGTAATTATCTAATTGTTTGAGCCATGTCTGTCTTTGATTTATGATGTTGCATCAGAGCCTGACCTGATTTATAATGAGGTCCCCCCACTTGTGAAAATCTGAACCTGAATTATGTGGCACAAGCCCAATTATTTCTCTATGAGGTTTTGGTGGCTGTTGACATTGATGGTTTGCATTCTCAAACAGCTGCCTGCCCAGCTTTTGCCTAACCACAATAATATGATCCATCATTTCAGAACAGACCCACCTCTCGTCTCTCACTTACACCAGCGCAGAACTGCAGACTCCGTCGTTGCTCACTGCAAACAGCACCATATTTCTTCATCACCGCTGTGTTAAAGATGCTCGGTGCATTTCGCCATCATCCCTGGCATAGGGGTGCACAGGTTCCCCCTCCTCATCGCTTCCACCTGCCAGACTGAGACCGCCCGTCTTACTAATCTGTCTTTGGGGAGAACGACGACGGGAGCCGGCAAAGGACGCGGCCCCCCCGGGCCCCATAAATCCCGCCGGCACCCGATTACCCAGTTCAGGCCACAAAGTCAAAGAACTGGGCATTAAGTGGAGCAAGTTGCTTGGCACCAAGGACAAAGCTGACAGGAAACATAAGGCCCCCACATGCGGCCCGGACGTGAAGAATAGACCGGCTCGCGAGGACGTACGCTACACGGATGAGACGGCCCCTCTCAAATTAGCACTGAGCAGGGTGACTGCCGCAACGGCGGCTGATGAAGAGACACGCGGCTGCCACTATTTGCGCCGCTAAGGCATTCATCAAATTAATTACTGCTGCGCCCAACCACCTCTCTGATACCTCTTTATTTTGAGTCCTGTAAATGGGGCCTCAGACGAGTCCTGACAGGGAGCCCTAATACACACACTGCCTCTTCGCCAGCAACATAATTAATTGAAAACTTCGCTGGCTTGACAAATTGGAATGATGAATCTATCTTCTATGAATAGCTTAAGGAGAGAGAGAGAGAACGGAGAAGAAAAAAATGCATAATCAGTCAAAAATGTAGACGCAACATCTCTCTCGCTGGCTTCGCCGTGTATTGAGAGCCATTAGGGCCGAGAGGAGCCGTGGCACTGCGAAAAGACTGACTTTCCTTCCATCCGCATCTCGATTGATAACTTTGGCTCTTCGATTTAATAGAGCGGTCAAGGTGGAGCTGTTCTTCTGTATGGTTCAAGAGAAATAAAGAGAGGTAAGATCATTAATCATGCGCTTGTACTCGGTTTTTTTATGGTTGAATACAGATGGGTTAGTTTCTCTAGTGTCTCTCCAGTTCTAACCATGTTTATGGCTTTTGCTTGATGTTTTTTCTTTGTTAAACATGCCTTTTATTAGACCTATTATTTTTCTGTTCTGAAATCATTTTAAATGAACTCTTATATAATGTCAAGTTAAACACATCATAGTTAACACATCATACATTTATATATGCAAATGTACCATTTAAAGAGTAATGAGGGTGACATGCCACCTTAAAAGCCATTTTGAAAAACACCATTACACATCTCCTGATTAATTACACTGATGTCTTAACTTATGGTATAAAGGCACTGGTGTTCCCCAGAGTTACAGTACATCCCAACCTCCTATCACCTTTACTAAAGAGAAGTAGAACTTGATAGGTGAGGTAATGGCAAATTCAAGTCCATCAAGTGTTTTCAAAGTATTTTCTTTAATTTGGGGTCTCCATTATATTTCCGCTACTGAATAAAAAAATAAAAAAGGTTACTGCAACTTGTTATCTCACAATTCTCTTTTTTCTCAGAATTGTGAGATATAAACTCACAAGTTATAAAGTCAGAGTTCCAAGATATAAACTCGCAATTCTGAGAAATGAAGTCAGAATTGTGTGATATAAACCACAATTGGAAGTTATTAAGTCAGAATTGTGAGATATAAACTATATTCTGTTTACATTTCAGTTTTTTTTCTCCTCAGAATTATGAGATGCAAACTCGCAACTGCAAGAAAAAAAGTCAGAATTGCTAGATACAAACTCACAGAAAAGTCAGAATTGTGAGTTTATATCCCAAATATCTGACTTTATATCTAGCAATTCTGACTTTATAACTCACAATTGTGTGTTTAAATCTCACAGTTCTGAAAAAAAAAGAGTCAGAATTGCGAGATGTAAACTCGCAATTACCTTTTTTATTTTTTATTCAGTGGCAGAAACGGGCTTCCGTACCATTAGGACCTTGCAATCATATAGGCTCAAAGAACTTTTAATGTGTACTCTCTTTAGCACCTGATCACATTTAATAAATTTCATATTTAAATGTAATTCAAGTGCAAAATGTCCACATATTTAAGTAATGATATTCAATTAATCATTTATTATTAAAATGTATTAAAGGAATCGTTCACCCAAAAATGAAAATTAACCCATGATTTACTCACCCTCAAGCCATCCTAGGTGTATATGACTATATTCTTTCAGATGAATACAATCAGGAAAGGAAAAGAAAGGATGTGATGTGTGGCCAAGTATGGTGACCCATACTCGGAATTTGTGCTCTGTATTTAACCCATCCAAGTGCGCATGCACACGCACACGCACACACCAAGAGCAGTGGGCAGCCATGTTGCTTGCTCAAGGGTCTCACCTCAGTCATGGTAATGAGAGCGCTGGTTATCCCTGCCGGACCTGAGACTCGAACCTGCAACCTTCAGGTTACAAGTTTGACTCACTAACTATTAGGCCACGGCTGCCCCCAGAGTTATATTAAAAATGTCCTGGCTCTTCCAAGATTTATAATGGCAGTGAATGGGTGAAATAAAGTGTATAAATCAATCATAAAAAGTACTCAACATGGCTGAGGGTGTTAATAAAGGTCTTCTGAAGTGAATTGATGTGTTTGTGAAGGAAAAATATCCATATTTAAAACTTTATGAGCCATATTCTCTAGCTTAATCTAAATGTTGTACATGCGTTCATGAGAGAGTGGCGTTCCAGCGGATGACGTAGGATGTAGGTGTAGTGTAAGCTCCAATGAGAATATACTAGTCTCACAAGAACCAAGTTTTGTTTACAGCAAAGGAAAGTCTCCTCTTGACTTATATCAAAATCTTCCAACATTTTTTCTTTACAAATCATCACTTTGTACTTGTATTCATGACTAGTGTTTTGTTTTGTTTTGCTCTGTCCTCTGCGCTTCCGTGTTTGTCATCGCATTCGTCAACATCCTACATGATTCGCTGGAATGCCACTCTCTCATGAATGTGTGTACGACAGTTAGCGGAAGCTAGAGATTGCGATAGTTTAAACATATAGATATTTTTCCTACACAAATGCATCAATTCACATCAGAAGGCCTTTATTAACCCCCCGCAGCCATGTGGATTATTTTTATGATGGATTTATGCACTTTATTTTGCTTAAAAATCTCAACGCCCATTCAACGCCATTATAAAGCTTGGAAGAGCCAGGACCTTTTTTTTTAAATAACTCTGATTGTATTCATCTGAAAGAACAGTCATATACACCTAGAATGGCTTAAGGGTGAGTAAATCATGGGATAATTTTCAATTTTGGGTGAACTATCCCTTTAACAGTTTATCAAGTTGAAAAAATCTTAAAGGAGTAGTTCACTTCCAGAACAAAAAATTACAGTAAAGAAACTGTAAGGTCTGGTGTTGTGAGAAATAGGGTTCCCCCTTAAAATCAGGTCTCCATCAACTGTCAGTTAATAGTCATACCCAAACAACATTATTTTAAAAGGTGTGTATTAAAATTAATTATCATAAAATTTGCTGATATTAATATTATCATAATACTGATTAAAGGAGTAGTTCACATCCAGATAAAAAATTTACAGATAATGTACTCACTCCCTTGTCGCCAAGATGTTCATGACTTTCTTTCTTGAGTCGTAAAGAAATTATGTTTTTTTGAGGAAAACATTTCAGGATTTCTCTCCATATGACAGTTGATGGAGACCTGATTTTAAGGGAGAACCCTATTTCTCACAACACCAGACCTTTGTTTCTTTACTTATGGACATGACGTAAACACACAAAGACAAATTATGTATGCTTATAGACCTGCTCAAAATATAAATTATTTTTGTAGGTTAACCAGAGTGAATCCAGGTGAATCAAGACATTTTGAACACTTATTTTCTATGTACTTGCTCAATAATGCTACTCTGTTAATTTACACATAAAACAATCTTGCAAATGATAAATACCTCTGTAATGTTTTAATATTAGCTAAATGTTAGTTTAGTAACATACAGTAACACATTTATAGATTTAACGACTGTCGCAGAGAGTCTTATGAGAATATTCAGACGGATTTAGAGGATGCGTGACCAAACTGGACAGCCTATAAAGGAAGAGCAGGTGGATGGAGGTGAATTATTAAAGTAGCAAGGAGGCACTTAAACTCCTGTGTGTAGGAAAGTCACAATCCCAGAACAACTCCATAGCGCTGGGTTTAAATGAAAAGCACGTAGAGTCCCATACATGTTTGTTTAGTAAAATAGCTTGTCTAATTAAAAAAATAATGTGATTCTCTATACTTTTTAAATTAGTTGCATTATTAGTTAATTATCACAGTATAGTTCTAAACTATATGAAAACAAATATAGCGATAGTTCAGCAGAAGTGACGCCAGATCTATCATGTGCAAGCTATGCATTTATGTACATGTGCACTATGTGTTTGGTATTTGCTTTTGTGGTATTCCTCACGGGCGTATGTATGTGTTTGTGACCAATCATATATGTCTATGCAGGAAAATATGAGAAGGTTGCAGATGTGAAGGACACACCTTTTCCATGGTAAGTAGTCATCCTTAATAGGTAGAGGCCTGTTTGTGAAATATGAGAGCCAAACTGGTATGTGACATTACTGTCATCCCAAGGGAGGCCGGCAGACTGATTTCAGTTCAGTGAGAACATAGACAGGACTACAGAACTAAATAAAGTCTCAGATGGATGGAACTGAACTCCCACTAGAAAACCTGCAAGACAATGAGATTCCCTGTGCCCTCTGAGAAATGTTTACACACTCTTCAAGCACATGCACGCACGAAAAATATACAACATTACCCTTTCGTGACTGTGCAGTATTAGGGATATAAATAAAGTGATTGTTTGAAGATGCTTTATTCTATTAAATCTAATGCATTTATCTACTATAATCACATACCTCAATGTGACATTGGGCCACAAAACCAGTCATAAGGATCAATTTTTTGTCATTTTTGAGATTTACAGTCAAGCCTGAAATTATTCATACCCCTGGCAAATTCTGACTTAAAGTTACTTTTATTCAACCAGCAAGTTTTTTTTTTGACCGGAAATGACACAGGCTTCTCCCAAAAGATAATAAGATGATGTACAAGTTTTCATTGTGGAAAAAAAAAAATAACAAAAAGTGGCATGTCCAAAATTATTCATACTCTTCTCAATAATCAATAGAAAAGCCTTTATTGGCTATTACAGCAATCAAACGCTTCCTATAATTGCTGACCAGCTTTTTGCATGTCTCCACTGGTATTTTTGCCCATTCATCTTCAGCGATAAGCTCCAACTCTTTCAGGTTGGAGGGTCTCCCTGCCATCACCCTGATCTTTAGCTCCCTCCACAGATTCTCAATTGGATTTAAGTCAGGACGCTGGGCCACTGCAAAACGTTAATGTTTTTTTTCTGCTAATCATTTCTTCATCACTTTTGCTGTGTGTTTTGGATCGTTGTCGTGCTGAAATGTCTACTGGTGCCCAATGCCAAGTTTCTCTGCAGACTGCCTGATGTTGTTGTTGAGAATTTTGTTGTATTGCTCCTTTTTCATGGTGCCGTTTACTGTGATTAGGTTCCCTTGAAATACTCCCCCAAAACATTAGGTTCCCACCACCATGTTTGACAGTGGGGATGGTGTTCTTAGGGTTGAAGGCTTCTCCTTTTTTACGCCAAATGAAGGCTACATCATTGTGGCCAAACAATTCAATTTTTTGTTTCATATGACCATAAAACAGAAGACCAGAAGTCTTCTTCTTTGTCCAGATGAGCATTTGCAAAGGCCAAGCGGGCTTTTGTGTGCCTTATCTGGAGAAGTTGTGTCCTCCTTGGTCTGCGTCCGTTAAACCCAGCGGTGTGCAGTGTCCGTTGGACTGTCTGCCTTGAGATGTTGCCACCAGCAGAGCCCAGATTCATCAGGATGGCCTTGGTGGTGATTCTTATATTCTTTTTTACCTCTCTCACTATCCTCCTGGCCAGCACAGGTGTCACGTTTGGCTTCTGACCACGTCCTCTGAGATTTTTCACAGTGCGGAACGTCTTGTATTTTTTAATAATACTTTGCACTATAGTGTCATGATCGGGGCTGTGGGTCTTCCCTCAGCCTCCCGAGGTCGCTGTTCCTGCACTGCACTTCCTGATTGCATTCACCTGTCTTTGTCATCAGCACTGATCACTCACATCTGTTCACAATCATCTGGACTATAAGAACTCTCACTTTTCACTCCTGTTTCATGGCTGCATTGTCTTTTGTCTTTCATGTAATTTTGTGTTCCTGTTCCTGGCCTTAGACCTTGTTTCATGTTTTGTTCAGTTTATGTTTCAGTTTATGTTTAGTCTGCCGTGTTGGCTTTTTTGGTTTGTTTTGTTATTATTTTCATTAAAACCCTTTTTCCCTGCATTTGGACCCAGACCTCGCTTATTAACGTGACAGAATGCAGCCATCAAGAATGGGTCCAGCGGGGAGGATTTTTTCCGCGGAGACGGTGATTTTGCCTTTCAGGGAGACGGTGACTGTGTCCGAGGGGATGCGGCCATTTGCGCTCGTTGGGCGGCAGAGGCGGCAGCGTCCGCTATCTCAGTTCCTGACGCGGCGGTCGTTGAGGCGGCTGTGCCCGAGTGGATGGCGGCCATCTACGCTCGTTGGGCAGTGGAGGACGCTCGTCTGGCGGCGGTACCCGGGGCGGCGGCGACCGCTATCTATGTTCCTGCCGCGGCTGTGACCGCGATCTCTGTTCCTGACGCGGAGGCGACAGCGCTCTCTGTTCCTGACGAGGAGGCGACCGCGCTCTCTGTTCCTGACGTGGAGGCGACCGCGCTCTCTGTTCCTGACGAGGAGGCGACCGCGCTCTCTGTTCCTGACGAGGAGGTGACCGCGCTCTCTGTTCCTGACGAGGAGGCGACCACGCTCTCTGTTCCTGACGAGGAGGCGACCGCGCTCTCTGTTCCTGACGAGGAGGTGACCGCGCTCTCTGTTCCTGACGAGGAGGCGACCGCGCTCTCTGTTCCTGACGAGGAGGCGACCGCGCTCTCTGTTCCTGACGCGGAGGCGACTGCGCTCTCTGTTCCTGACGAGGAGGCGACCGCGCTCTCTGTTCCTGACGCGGAGGCGACCGCGCTCCCTGTTCCTGACGCGGAAGTGACCGCTGTCTCTGTTCCTGATGCGACACTGACTGCCGTCTCTGTTCCTGACGCGGAAGTGACCGCTGTCTTTGTTCCTGACGCGGAGGCGACCGCGCTCTCTGTTCCTGACGCGGAGGCGACCGCGCTCTCTGTTCCTGACGCGGAGGCGACCGCGCTCTCTGTTCCTGATGCGGAAGTGACCGCTGTCTCTGTTCCTGATGCGACACTCACTGCCGTCTCTGTTCCTGACGCGGAAGTGACCGCTGTCTTTGTGCCTGACGCACCGGAGACCGCTATCTTTGTGCCTGACGCGCCGGAGACCGCTATCTCTGTTCCTGACGCGGCGGCGGGGCCGGCTCGCATTCCTCGGGCGGCGAGGCCGGTCCATGGGACTCCGCTGCACGGGCCTGGCCCGCCATCCCTCCCCCTGAGTTGCCTTCCTCTCTGTTCCTGACGAGGAGGCGACATCGCTCTCTGTTCCTGACGTGGAGGCGACCGCGCTCTCTGTTCCTGACGCGGAGGCGACCGCGCTCCCTGTTCCTGACGCGGAAGCGACCGCTGTCTCTGTTCCTGACGCGGAGGCGACCGCGCTCTCTGTTCCTGACGCGGAGGCGACCGCGCTCTCTGTTCCTGACGCGGAGGCGACCGCGCTCTCTGTTCCTGACGCGGAAGCGACCGCTGTCTCTGTTCCTGACGCGGAAGCGACCGCTGTCTCTGTTCCTGACGCGGAGGCGACCGCGCTCTCTGTTCCTGACGCGGAGGCGACCGCGCTCTCTGTTCCTGACGCGGCGGCGGGGCCGGCTCGCGTTCCTCGGGCGGCGAGGCCGGTCCATGGGACTCCGCTGCACGGGCCTGGCCCGCCATCCCTCCCCCTGAGTTGCCTTCCTCCGTTCCTCCTCCCTCCAGACTTTGGGAACGTCTGGGAGCCGTTCCGTAGGGAGGGGGTACTGTCATGATCGGGGCTGTGGGTCTTCCCTCAGCCTCCCGAGGTCGCTGTTCCTGCACTGCACTTCCTGATTGCATTCACCTGTCTTTGTCATCAGCACTGATCACTCACAGCTGTTCACAATCATCTGGACTATAAGAACTCTCACTTTTCACTCCTGTTTCATGGCTGCATTGTCTTTTGTCTTTCATGTAATTTTGTGTTCCTGATCCTGGCCTTAGACCTTGTTTCATGTTTTGTTCAGTTTATGTTTCAGTTTATGTTTAGTCTGCCGTGTTGGCTTTTTTGGTTTATGGAATATATATATATATATTTTTTTTTTTTACAATGATGTACTCTTGTACATTGTCTTATTATCTTTTGGGAGAAGCCTGTGTCATTTCCTTTCAAAAAAAAAAAAAAAAAACTTGGCTGGTTGAATAAAAGTAACTTTAAGTCAGAATTTTCCAGGGGTGTGAATAATTTCAGGCTTTATCAACATTTTTATATATTTGTGGTACGAAAATATCAAAATATCTTCATGGAACATGATATTATTATTATAATGATTTATTTATTTAATGTTTTTGGCATAAAAATTTGACCCATACAATGTATTTTTGATTATTGCTACTTAAGACTGGTTTTGTGGTCTAGGGTCAAAAAATGCAAAAACAAATATCTTAAAAAGTTTAAAGCATGACTATTTTTATTCTCCTGCCATTTTAGCAAGATACAATAGCATTATATGGTAATGTACTGTATTGTATATTTCATTCTAATATAATTAGAATAGATTTTAATATGAGGATGATTGAAAAGATTTTTTTTTTTTTTAACGTAGCACTATATTGTTTAGTTCTTTCCAGGCCTCATTTTCATGGACTAAATCTCCTAGTTATTTGTGTGTCATATTACTAGCTCTGGGACCAAGTGAAATCCTTTTTTATGTTTTTTTTTTTTTTTTTTTTTTTTTTGCCCAAAGCAATCACTGCATTGCTTTTGCATTAACTGGAAAATATTTATTCCTCATAATATCAATGCTAAAGCACTCCAGGAGATAGGAAAAATAATAAATTGGAGGAAAATCTTGTTAACAGGGACGAGTTGGATTTCACATGAACAGGAATGAATGTTTTCTGAGACAATGTTTGATGAGTCTTGTTCATGTTTATTTTATTTTATTTTTATTTTATTTTTTTTTTTTTTCTGCATTGGTATGATTTTTACAAACAGTGCTTTGTTTTTTATTTATCCTCACCATTATACATTTATAGAAAAAAAACTGATAAACAAAAAGTGAAAAATGCATGGCAATAAAAATGACCCCAAAAAGATAATATGAAATAATACATTTTTATTGTTGTTATTATTAAGCTGAAAATAGTTTTTAATTTAATTTAATTTAATATTTATTTTTCTGCATTGGTATGATTTTTACAAACAGTGCTTTGTTTTTTTTATCCTCACCATCATACATTTATAGAAAAAGATTGATATACAAAAAGTGAAAAATGCATGGCAATAAAAATGACCCCAAAAAGATCATGTGAAATAATAAATTATTATTGTTATTATTATTATTAAAAAAAATATTTAATTTTAAATATTTAATTTAATTGTATTTTTTCTGCATTGGTAGGATTTTTTTTTCAAATAGTGCTTTGTTGTTTATCCTTACCATCATACATTTATATAAAAGACTGATATACAAAAAGTGAAATATGGCAATAAAAATGACTCCAAAAGATAATATGATTTATAATTATTATTTATTACTATTATTGATAACAATAATAATATTAAAATAGATTAAATTAAACTAAATTAATTATTCATTTTCACCCTTCTGAGCAGCTTTGGAGCTCATTTGCTATGTTTCACTGGCTGCTCCCCTCAGGTCTTTTGTTAAGCAGCTTTCTCTCAGTCTCATTGTCTCATTAGAAATCTTCTGAATTTTCGATGAAGCAGTGATCCAAAAGCTCTGGAAAACAGAGCAGATGAAACATTGGTTCACCCACCTGCCTTTTCATTAAAATGTGGGTGACTGTCATCCTGGAGTGCATTGCTTAGCCTTAATCTGCCTGCTTGAGCAAGAGCACTATACTTTTTCACACACCTAACTATATAATATTCCATGTAAATTTAAGCATCCGAGGCCCTGTAGCTTAGAGCAGTGCAGAACAGGGGGTTGCTAGGTTCATAAATGAATAAGAATCTCCAAATGAGTTTGCTGACCTCTTAAACTCCATGAAATTAATATAAGCAGACATCCTGGATGCTGCAGGGCTGCTGCGGAGCCGGGGGAAGATCACTTAAGCTCTCAGAGTTTGCTGAAACTTTTATAAGCTGACTTTTCAAGACACATTGTTGCGTTTTATTGATGGTGGCAGGGAGCAATATGAAGGCAGATAAACCTTCAGTGACTTCACTTAACCCCTCATATAAGAACAGGGGAAATTCAGGCATCACAGCATGTGGCGTCTCTCGCTTTCCGACTGCTGGAAACACAACTCTTCGACCCCGCGTCCTTGATTCCAGCACCCCACTTGCTTCCTCTAAGCCCGTAAAACAAACACAGCTTTGGTGGAAGTGGTGGAACAAACAAAACAAAGGTGGAGGTGTTTTTGGTTTTTGACACCTGGTGTTTGACGCTTGACAGTCAGCTCATTTTCTTATCTGTCACAGACCCGGGGCTTCCTGCAGTTATCTGTATTTTAATGCTGAAACGTAATGTTTACTCTGTCTTTAGTCCACTCGTCTGGCTTTGCTAAGCCAGTGTATGCTGCCAACAGGCTTTTCATATCACACTTGAGAGTGGACAAAACAAATTATACAAAAGTAAATAAAAGGAGATTAAAGCCTGAGTGTAACGAAGCACTCAAACAACATGGATTTCATTTGCATGCGTAGTACGTCTTTAAAAACTGTCGGCATGCTCTTCAGTACAGGCTTTTCAGTGAGCATCTTAAAGGGATAGTTCACCCAAAAATGAAAATTCGGTCATTAATTACTCACCCTCATGTCAAGGGTGTGAGAGAAACGAAACTTCAAAACTCTTGTATGCACTGCACATGTGGCAGTTTTGACAATAAAGCAGACAAGGGTTATGATGTCCACATATTTTTGTTGAGGAAATGATAGGAACGATTATGTGGATATTTTAATTAAATGTTTGGTCAATATTAAACAAGGAATTTGATCATCATGTAAGTGTAACAACTGCATTTACCAGGCCTTTGGTGCCCTTTTCAGGCATTTCTATTAAAATTGTAATGTAAACTGTTAATTTTGTATTTTAACACTGGTATTTAATGACACCATATGGTCATTATTAATCAATAATCATAATTGCCTCTGTGTTTTAATATAATGCATTTTAAGTCATTTTGTTTACTTAGATCTGCTTGTATTCATATTAAGAAAGATGCATTAGTCGTGAAATTATTACCGACATTAAAACACATTATTAACGTCGACAGAATAAAATAAAGTTTCACAGGATTATGAACGTACCTGAAAGTGATGCACGGGCTTCATCTTGGGCTTTTTTTTCTTTCGTTTCTCGGCGCCGGACTGTTGATGTCTCTTTCCAGGACCAGGCATATTGTTCATCAATTATTATCATCATTTTTGGCCAAATAGGCAGCCGTAAACAGAGGTGAGCGCGCGTAGTGGCGCAGATGCTGCGCGTCACCACGTGTGCTTACTAGCCTACTCTGCGTTCACCGTAAAATGCAATATACTGTATACGTTTATATTTTTTGTTTATTTGTATATGTATATTATTAATATTCATTTATTATTATAATATATAAAAACTATTTTTTTGAGCAGCTGGGATGGTGCCCCCCTGGGAGTTGGTGCCCTACGCAGACTGCATACTTTTTGCGTAGGGGAGCGGCGGTGCTGTTCATAACATTAAAATTGAACTACTGATGTCACATGGACTATTTTAACAATGTCCTGCTTTTCTGGGCCTTGAACGTGATAGTTATGTTGCTGTCTGTGCAGGGTCAGAAAGCTCTCGGATTTCATCAAAATGATCTTAATTTGTGTTTCAAAGATGAACGGTTTTACGGATTTGGAATGACATGAGGGTGAGTAATTAATGACAGAATTTTCATTTTTGGGTGAAATATGCCTTTTTTGCTAAAGAGCCAACAAAATATTTAAAAGGGTCATAAACTGAGAAACCAAAATTCCCTTGATCTTTTGACTTAAGAGGTCATTGTACTATAAAACAACCTGTTAAGCACGTTATCATTAGTCTAAAAGCAGCTTATATTGAAGGCAGTTTGCCAAAACGACAGCTTTTGGAATGTCCTTCTCTATGATGTAATAGTGTGCATAAGCACCGCCTCCACAGAAGATCAACACCACTGCCGAAACAGTGAATCATTTTTGCGATGCAATGGTTTAATTGATTCAGGGTTTCAAAAAGCTCCATTAATACAGGTCCTTCTCAAAAAATTTGCATATTGTGATAGTTCATTATTTTCTGTAATGTACTGATAAACATTAGACTTTCATATATTTTAGATTCATTACACACAACTGAAGTAGTTCAAGCCTTTTATTGTTTTAATATTGATGATTTTGGCATACAGCTCATGAAAACCCAAAATTCCTATCTCAAAAAATTAGCATATTTCATCCGACCAATAAAAGAAAAGTGTTTTTAATACAAAAAAAAGTCAACCTTCAAATAATTATGTTCAGTTATGCACTCAATACTTGGTCGGGAATCCTTCTGCAGAAATGACTGCTTCAATGCGGCGTGGCATGGAGGCAATCAGCCTGTGGCACTGCTGAGGTGTTATGGAGGCCCAGGATGCTTCGATAGCGGCCTTAAGCTCATCCAGAGTGTTGGGTCTTGCGTCTCTCAACTTTCTCTTCACAATATCCCACAGATTCTCTATGGGGTTCAGGTCAGGAGAGTTGGCAGGCCAATTGAGCACAGTAATACCATGGTCAGTAAACCATTTACCAGTGGTTTTGGCACTGTGAGCAGGTGCCAGGTCGTGCTGAAAAATGAAATCTTGATAACTGCAGATGGAAGCATGAAGTGCTCCAAAATCTCCTGATAGCTAGCTGCATTGACCCTGCCCTTGATAAAACACAGTGGACCAACACCAGCAGCTGACATGGCACCCCAGACCATCACTGACTGTGGGTACTTGACACTGGACTTCGGGCATTTTGGCATTTCCCTCTCCCCAGTCTTCCTCCAGACTCTGGCACCTTGATTTCCGAATGACATGCAAAATTTGCTTTCATCCGAAAAAAGTACTTTGGACCACTGAGCAACAGTCCAGTGCTGCTTCTCTGTAGCCCAGGTCAGGCGCTTCTGCCGCTGTTTCTGGTTCAAAAGTGGCTTGACCTGGCGCCTGTACACGGTGGCTCTGGATGTTTCTACTCCAGACTCAGTCCACTGCTTCCGCAGGTCCCCCAAGGTCTGGAATCGGTCCTTCTCACAATCTTCCTCAGGGTCCGGTCACCTCTTCTCGTTGTGCAGCGTTTTTTGCCACATTTTTTCCTTCCCACAGACTTCCCACTGAGGTGCCTTGATACAGCACTCTGGGAACAGCCTATTCATTCAGAAATTTCTTTCTGTGTCTTACCCTCTTGCTTGAGGCTGTCAATGATGGCCTTCTGGACAGCAGTCAGGTCGGCAGTCTTACCCATGATTGCGGTTTTGAGTAATGAACCAGGCTGGGAGTTTTTAAAAGCCTCAGGAATATTTTGCAGGTGTTTAGAGTTAATTAGTTGATTCAGATGATTAGGTTAATAGCTCGTTTAGAGAACCTTTTCATGATATGCTAATTTTTTGAGATAGGAATTTTGGGTTTTCATGAGCTGTATGCCAAAATCATCAATATTAAAACAATAAAAGGCTTGAACTACTTCAGTTGTGTGTAATGAATCTAAAATATATGAAAGTCTAATGTTTATCAGTACATTACAGAAAATAATGAACTTGATCACAATGCGCTAATTTTTTGAGAAGGACCTGTATGTGTTCTTTGCTTGCGTTCTCTATATAATTTATTTGTTGTTTGAATAACCGTGGAATTGAAATCATTACAATTAATAGGCCTAACTGATCGCGTTAAATGCAGTTTCTGTCATATTAAAATCATTTCATAAAACAGGGTTATGATGTGCGTTGTCAACAGATTGCACTAATATTAGGATACTCAGACTATAGCCTTACTGTTGGGTCAACCGCTGCCTATGGAGAGAGAATTTTTTTTAAAAGCACCCCCACCCCCCGCTTTTTTTGTTTTTGTTTGTTTTTTTACAAATCGCACCCTGTATATTGGATCCGACAGTGATGTCACAACAAAAGTGCGAGTAACTGTTTTCATTACGTGGTCACTAATGCTTTGTCTCCTCTTATGTTTGATATGGGAGTTATTTATGTGTTTTAAACTTAAATGACTGTGGCATTCATATATGAGGAATGAATGTAAGCTGTTAGCCAATCATAGCAGTGGGCATTTACTTTTGAGTCTACAATTTGTCTACATTCTGCTGAGGGGGGTTAAAAGGAGTTGAAGGGTGTGAAAATAATATGAAGATATGAGGAACAGGAAATTTCATGATAAAGGACATAAAGTGGTAACAGGTTGCATAGGTCTGCACTAGAGGTTATTCATTAGAGTGTGTTGAATCACAGGTTAAGATGCTACATGAAGTTTCCTTCACAGATTAGAGAGAAAAAAAACTGTAGCCTACAATAATGCCATTTATTAATATGGCCTCTGTTTTCTGTTTTGAGGGCACAAGAACATATATGAATTATGTTTAGTTTAATGGAAATCGTTTGATGGTTATGAATGGTTGAATTTTAGATGATAAAAACAAGAATTCAACATAATTCCATATAGTGAAGGAGTAGCATAAAAATATATGTGACTCAGGCCCACAAAACCATAAGGGACTATCGTTTGAAAATTGAGATCTGAAAGCTGAATTGACGTATGGTTTGTTAGAAAAGTATACAATAGACAATATTTGGCCAGGATACAACCATTTGAAAATCTGGAATGTGAGGGTATTATTGAGAAAATCGCCTTTAAAGTTGTCCAAATGAAGTTCTTAGCAATGCATACTAATCAAAAATTAAGTTTTGATATATTTACTGTATAGTAGGAAATTTACAATGAAACACGATCTTTACTTAGTATCCTAATGATTTTTAGCAAAGAAAAATCAATAATTTTGACCCATACAACGTATTTTTGGCTATTTCTACAAATATACCTGTGCTACTAAAGACTAAGTCTTGTGGTCCAGGGTCACATACGTATTCAGATGAGTACATGCATTGTTGGATGTACTGTACATTCTGTAATATCAATTTTCAATCCAAAGTTAAATAATTATGAACCCAAATAAACACAAATATCAAATTAAGAGCAACAGTAGATGGCAGACTTGATTTATTGAAGGCGACATTATGGTTGGAGTTCATATTTCCAAAAAATTAGATCTTTGCCACAAGATATTATATTGACTCAGCCGTCCTCCAAGATTAAAGTCTTGTTTCAGATTGCAGTTATTAGAGCTAAAATAAACTCTGGATGAAGACATAAATATCGAACAGCTCAAAATCAAAACAGTCTATATCAAACCCCTGTCTCTGTTCATAGGAGTGAAAATGTTGCACTGTTTTGTGACTTTCAGATCAATTGCTCTGTAACGGATAGACAAGGCATGAAATGAATGCTCTAATAACTTATTTCTGCTACATACATAAATGATTTTTGTTTTAACAAGAGTGCACATTGTTTAAAAACAAACTGATTCACACAAAATCTTTATGTAAAAAACTTTCTTCCTCCCAAATAATGACTTATTAGCTAGAGTGACCTTATTTAAAAAAAAAAAAAGAGGTCGTAGGACAGGGTCCTAGTTTTGGTATCAAATAATGTTATTTCTATCACAAGTAGAATGCAAAATGTTTCAACACAAGCATTTCAGTCAAATGGAAAGATTTCAAACTTTTAACCCAAGGGAGAAATTAAGCCCAATTGACCATATGCACGTAGTGTTCTTTAGAACTTCCACATAAAGATAACCTAAAGCTAATTTTATATTTGCTATATATAGGTGGACACACTTGAGACTCCTTTACTGCCTCTTTCTTATCAGAAACTGAGAAAAATAATAATTGCAATATCGTAAATAATGATAGCGGCACTTCAGTTTCATAACAACGTATAACATATTTAAATGCTGAGCCTGGTAATCCCAGTTGTACATTTAAACGCTGACAGCTAAACACTATCATAACATGTTTAGGCTAACGTTAGCTAGCTAGCCATACTTCTCTTCAAGGACATCTTAATTGTATTCTTGATAATCAGTAACTTTCCTTCATAGTCATGAACACATTTTTAAAATCTTGTTATATTTTTAAGCCTTTATTATTTTTCAACTCCACAGCTGAGCAATACAATTTACTTCAAAGATTTACTTTGCAGGTATTCTGTCCCACTCATCTTGGCAGAATTGTTGTAATTCAGCCACATTGGAGGGTTTTCGAGCATGAACCACCTTTTTTAAGGTCATGCCACTAGCCTAGAATCTAGACGCGCCCCTAGCGGCAGCAAATTACATTTGCTTCTAAGGGCAGTCTAGTAACTCTCCGTTCACTTGAGATTTCCAAAAATCCAAAATCGACCGGGCCAATCACGAGTCGGTGGGCGGGTTTAACATGATGACGACTAACCTGCGACCATTAGTTCCGTCAGACGTTCTCTGGTTCCGTGAATTACGCGTGAGAGATAAAGCGATGGCTGCTGCTAGCGAACAACTTTCTTTCGAATCGGCTTTGGCCGCCACTCTGAAAGACTTGGAGTTAAGCTTTTCTCTGAGAAAAGAACAAGAAACTGCACCGAGGTCGTTCTTACAAAAGAAGGATGTATTTGGAGTTGACTACTTCACCTTCTTCGTTGCTCCGATTGGTTGTAGCGCTATCCTATTGCGTGGAGAGTGAGTTTGAAAGACAACCGTTTATCCCGCCCCTCCGGTTGATCGCTGTCTATGGAGAGTGCCCAGACCCTACATTTATGTGGGTCTGGCTTGTCAGGCTATCATGCCACAGCATCTCAATAGGATTCAGGTCAGGACAATAACTAGGCCACTCCAAAGTCTTCATTTTGTTTTTCTTCAGCCATTCAGAGGTGGATTTGCCGGTGTGTTTTAGATCATTGTCCTGCTGCAGAACCAAAGTTCACTTCAGCTTGAGATCATGAACAGATAGCCGGACATTGTCCTTCAGGATTTTCTGGAAGACAGCAAAATTCATTTATCACAGCAAGTCTTCCAGGTCCAGAAGGAGCAAAACAGCCCCAGATCATCACACTACCACCACCATATTTTACTGTTGGTATGATGTTCTTTTTCTGAAATGCTGTGTTACTTTTACGCCAGATGTAATGGGACACACACCTTCGAAAAAAAATTCTACTTTTGTCTCGTCAGTCCACAGAGTATTTTCCCAAAAGTCTTGGGGATCATCAAGATGTTTTCTGGCAAAACTGAGACGAGCCTTTATGTTCTTTTTGCTCAGCAGTGGTTTGTGTCTTGGAAATCTGCCATGTAGGCCATTTTTGCCCAGTCTCTTTCTTATGGTGGAGTCATGAACACTGACCTTAACTGAGGCAAGAGAGGCCTGCAGTTCTTTAGATGTCGTTGTGGGGTCTTTTGTGACCTCTTGGATGAGTCGTCGCTGCGCTCTTGGGGTAATTTTTGGTCGGCCGGACACTCCTGGGAAGGTTCACCACTGTTCCATGTTTTCGCCATTTGTGGATAATGGCTCTCACTGTGGTTCGCTGGAGTCCCAAAGCTTTAGAAATGGCTTTATAACCTTTTCCAGACTGATAGATCTCAATTACTTTCTTTCTCATTTGTACCTGATTTTCTTTGGACGACGTGTAGCTTTTGAGGATCTTTTGGTCTACTTCAATTTGTCAGGCAGGTCCTATTTAAGTGATTTCTTGGTTGCGAACAGGTGTGGCAGTAATCAGGCCTGGGTGTGGCTAGAGAAACTGAACTCAGGTGTGAAAAACCACAGTTATGTTTTAACGGGCAAACACTTTTTCACACAGGGCCATGGGGGTTTGAATTTTTTTTCTCTTCATAAAAAAACCCCCTTCTTTATTTAAAAACTGCATGTTGTGTTTACTTTTGTTATATTTCATTAATATTTAAATTAGTTTGATGATCTGAAACATTAAAGTGTGACAAACATGCAAAAAAAAAAAAAATCATTAAGGGGGCCTTTTTCACACCACTGTAGCCTATATTTAACCAACACAAACTTTTAGTTACCCTGAATTTAGTCTGAATCATTTAATGCACAGCTTTTTTTTTTACATCAGCTTGTCAGATGTTTCGTCCGGTTATTACTGTCAATCATAGCAATGACTGCGTCATGTTTAGCCGATTTACTTGTATAATTTTTTAAACTCACGTTTGTCATTCTTGAAACAGTATACATGGATGTTTGGTCCTCTTAGACATGTGTGTATGGACTACGTAGAGAAAACGAGCAAAGTACACTCCTATTACTGCACAGTACAATTGACCGGAAATGACTTAGCTGGCTTGTCTAAAACAAGGAAGTAATCCGTGCTTATGGTCAATTCCCGGACATTTTGGGCGATTTAAGAATCCCGGCGCCAGGATGCATTTTTGTCCAAAAAGAGGACATGTCCGGGTAAAAGAGGACGTATGGTCACCCTAGTTTAGCTGCTACTTTCTATTGTGAAAGCTCATTTGTGTTTGGTAGGAGTTCATTCATCTCAGACGTGTCAATGAGATACATGACTGAACTCAAAAAAAGTGTTTTTGTTGACTGCACAGGATACTTGAGGAGAAACATATGGGACATTGACCAAATAATGAGCTGCAGAGTGGATGATCTATTTAGGTTTTGAACAAAGATTTGCTGTAACTGATTTGTCTCGTTTCCACTGGTCTTCTCTGAATATATGAGGTGATAGAGGATAAAACTGCATAAGCCCATATTGGTTCACTCAACAAAATAAAAAAATGATGAAATGTATTCACCCTCAGGCCATCCAAAATGTAGATGAGTTTGTTTTTTCATCAGAACAGATTTGGAGAAATTTAGCATTACTTCACTTGCTCACCAATGGATCCTTCTGCAGTAATTAGGTCCAAATCCAGATTTCCAGGTCAGATTTTCAATTAACATCTTATGAAGTGAAAAGTTGTCCTAGATGGGTGAGTAAATTTTCATCAAATTTCATTTTTGGGGTGATTTTTTTTAAGTACCCATTCAACCCCCCAAAAAAGGCAGTGCATGTTCTAAAACAGTAGTTAAACATTTTTAATTTAGGGTTAGGGAGGTCTGAATGTTGCTGTAGCATAGATGTTTACATTATATTAATGTATAGGTTAACATCTTACATTTTAGCTTAGTCTTCGTTTTTTATCAATGATGCATTTCAGAGGGTAACAGCTGGCTGTGTGACGGCCACATGCTAAATAATTCACACTCTTATAAATATTGCACATTCACACTTGGATAAAATCTCACCCGAGATATCTCTTTGGGTCCAGGGCACTCAGAGTTCAGGTGGCTCCGCCAGTCCAATAATACACTTTATGGGACTACTGAGACACAGCAAGTTAAATACACATATTGTGAGTGCACTATTGCGAGGTAGGTTTTCATCCTATTTATGCTCATTTGGACGCAGTATGTTTGGGGGGGAAAAGTCAGTATTTTTAATGTTTACTGAAAATTTATTTCTCAGTTATATGTACTTTTTTTTTTTTTTTTAGAATGGTCGATGCTGATGTTTTCATTTGCTTCTGAGTGGAAAGAGTGGTATGACATTTTTTAAACTGATGCAAAATAAGCTTTGCTTACTGTATGACGGTAACATTTCTGTTGCAAAATGTGTTACCTTGGATTTCTGGTGAAACATTTGTCAATTGATAGTTCAAATTTTATTAGGAACATACAGTACAATAGCATAAAACATTTTGTTTTTGAATATCAAAATTGTCACTGAATGTGCCAGAAAAAACAGCATTATTTGTAGATAAATATCTGTGCAAAATTGTATATATTTAAATTGTGAAACTTACAGAGTGCAAAAGTGTAATTGTATTCACTCAATAAAACCAAATAGTTTATGTAACTGTGAAAAGTGTTATTTTACTGTATATTTCTTACACTTGTGCACTTTTTCAGAAACCACTGTTGAGGATTTTTGCAGATGTTAATTTTAATATCAATAATATCATATTGTGTGCGTACCTCTGAAATTGAATGAGAACTACCGATTTATGCCACTTTTAATTGTCCCATACAAAGGAAAGGCCTCCTGTGACAGGTGTGATTGCGAAGATAATATATATATATATACACAATTAAATACAAAATAATATTTAAAAGTCAAAAGTTTACATACACCTTGCAGAAACTGCAAAATGTTATTTTACTCAAATAAGAGGGATCATACAAAATGCTTGTTATTTTTTATTTAGTACGGATCTGAATAAGATATTTCACATAAAAGACATTTATATATAGTCCACGAGAAAATAGTAGTTGAATTTCAATAATAGTTGAACAGTGGGCAGTTTAACTGTTCTGGACAAACAAGGAACTCATGAACTAGTATGCTGTGGGTCATTCAGGTCCACAGTATTAAGGATCAAGTGTATGTAAACTTTTGAACAGGGTCATTTTTATAAATTAAACTATAATTTTCTCTTGTGGAATATATGTAAATGTCTTTTATGTTTTTTAATGGTATGGAGTTTCTGCTTATTACTTACATTTTCCCCTCACACTAAAAGTAGCAAGACATTATCATAAAAATCTTTGGTTATACAAAAAAAAAATGAATGATTTTATTCAATTCTAATGTTGTGAAAAACAGTACAATCCAGGTAATCCCATCTTGTCTTCCAGTAAACCACCCTTTTTTGTGATAATTTACCGGCTAGACATGATAAATCATATTACATGAACAAAAGTGCACCTACGTTCTCGAAAAGCTACAAAAGCTGTCACTGTGGTGGTACCTTTTTTTTTTTTTTTTTTTTTTTTTAAAGTACTAATATGTATAGTTTAGGTACAATATGTAACTTTAAGGCACTAAAATACACCTTTTCTGGTAAATGAACACAAATGCATCTTTGCTAAATAATCAAACAACCACAGTATTTAAACTATATGATCACAAATTCCAATAATTAACAATCATTTTCTCTAAGCTATCACAATAGTATCATATATCCAGACTTCAGAAGTCTGGTCCACATTGTGGTTTATTCTGGCCAGTAATCACCCAGTTAGACAGTTGGTCCTGTCAGTGTGAATTGTTTTTATATGCAGTTTACAGACTTCTTTAAAAGGATAGTTCACCCTAACATAACAATTCTGTCATTAATTACTCACCCTCATGTCGTTTCAAACTCCTTTGTTCATCTTTGGAAAACAAAGTATTTTTGTTAAAATTACGTGAACTTTCTGACCCTGCATAGACAGCCACGCAACTACCATGTTTAAGGCCCAGAAAGGTAGTAAGAACATCAATAAAATAACCCATGTGACATCAGTGGTTCAACTGTAATGTTATTAAGCTACGAGAATTCTTTCTGTGTACATACTTTATGTAACAATTGAACATGTCAGTTGCATTGCCATCTATGCAGGGTCAGAAAGCTCACGGATTTCAGCAAAAATATCCTAATTTGTGTTCTGAAGATCAACGAAGGTCTTACGGGTTTGGAACGACATGAGGGTGAATAATTAATAAAAGAATTTTCATTTTTGGGTGAACAACTAATAGCTGATGAGCAAACAGACAGAAAAGTGCAGAAAAACAGCCAAAGTGTGAAGTGTACAAAACTTGTGAGAAGTCAACAATCTAGCTGTGTTGTACTACCGCTTTCAGAACTTTGACATAAACTTACAATCAAAACAAACATTTCACCTGCAATCCATAAACAATGTAAAAAAGAGAGAAAAAAAGAAGGCACAAGGTGTTTCTTTGGTCTCCCCACTTGGCTAAAAGTTTACTGTTCACTTGGGTAAATCTGAAATGTAAAAAGGACACCATAATATGACATTAGCTGCATTAGCTAGCATTACCCCTTGAATTGCGCAAAATACGCCTAATGGAAACGTGTCAATTGCGCAAAAACTCCCATACATCGCAAAAATGTTTTTACGCTCGGATGAGGTGGTTTTTCAGGCAATTCGAAAAAGGAACATTTTTTTTGCATTTACAGGTCACATTCGATTAAATATAGCCAAAATCCCACAAACATCTGTTGCCATGACTTATCGCGAGAGGGAAAAAAAAAATTATGTTTTACACTTGTAAAAATTAAGGTGCTTTAAAAGGTTCTTCATGGCGATGCCATGTCAAAGGTTCTTTCAAGAACCATCTCTTTCTTACCTTTTTATAATCTTAAGAACCTTCTTTCACCACAAAGAACCTTTTGTGAAACAGAAAGGTTCTTCAGATGTTAAAGGTTCTTTATGGAACCAATTAGACAAAAAAAGGTTCTTCTATGGCATCGTAAAGCTTTATTTTTAAGAGTGTAGTCACATAACATCAGTTAATGGAAACGCCATCATTTCGCAATACTTTTTAATCGACATTTATAAAATATCGCCAAAGTTTTGTCCAAATCTGTAATGGAAACGTACCTGATGTGGTCAACAGATGTAACAGGAAGAATATAGAAACAACCAACCTCTGAATAAGCAGGAGGCGGCTGGAGGCGGAACTGCTGAATGCAAGCGAATGCCGAGGGATCTAGCAGCCAGTCTGGTTGTGATTGGCAGGTTGAAGTCCTGTGCTCTTCAAACTGTTCCTCTGACACAACCTCTGCATAGCTGGGAGGGGCTGTCAGGAATTATTACCATTAAATTCAAAGATGAAAATAAGTATACTCACACACATATACATAACATATACACTGCATGCAGCAATCATACCCTTTATTTATTTATATGACATGAAAGCTGAATTCACTGCACCATACCTTCAGCTATGTCTGGAAGGGCAAATGTGGGGTATGGCAAGCTCATGTTCACAATGGAACGACTGCTCATGCCAAAACCACTGGTACCGATCACCACTGGAAGCTGCACTTCTAGATTTTTGGCACCTGGTATCTGAACAATAACCTTGAGCACAGAAAGAAAAAAAAAAGATACAACCATTCATATAAGAGTGTTTTATTTGTGTAGCTTGTTAGCTAGTAGATGTTGGTTTAATCGCTTAATGGTTCAGATTCAACATTTTCCTGTATGTATACTAAGTTTATCAAAGATGAAGCCTGGCATTACGGGTAATAAAAAAGAAATTCTTTGAATAAACATCATAACATTTTTACTCACTGCAAGTAGGTACTCCACTCTCAGGATGTCTGAATTCAGAATGGAGGGAGAAACTGGAGGAATGTTTAATGTATTTCCATTGCACCTACTGGAAGTGTCAGGTGGTACTACATTTCCTCTAGCACTGGCAACCACCTGTTTGATGCTTTTTGTTTTACCCTTGGCTGTATAAGTCTGTATCTGGTATAGCACAGCTTTTGGCATAACTAGACGAGATGAGCGGTTCTCGATCGATGCATAGACTGGGATTGATTCTCCTGGAGAAGAGATGAAAAATAGTGCATCAAGATATTTACATTGACATAAAGGCTGAGGAATCATACATTTACCCAGATTTACACAGTTTAAAAGTTTGTTTGGTAAGATTGGCAGCATTTATTTGATTATAAAGCAGTAAAACACTGGTATTATTAAATATTATTATAATAATTAATATAAAATATTATTATTATTGTTCATTAATAATTATCAAATATAGAATAGAATGTATTCCTGTGATGGCAAAGCTGAATTTTCAGCAGCCATTACTCCAGTCTTTAGTGTCACATCATCCTTCAGAAATCACTGCTGCTTCATTTTGTGAAGAAACTGTTTTCCAGTTCATAGATATTCTTTTGGAACACACTACCAGTCAAAAGTTTTTGAACAGTAAGATTTTAATGTTTTTTTAAAGAATTCTCTTCTGCTCAACAAGCCTGCATTTAATTGATTCAAAATGCAGCAAAAGCAGTAATATTGTGAAATATTTTTACTATTTAAAATAACTGCTTTCTATGTTAATATTTTAAAATGCTATTCATTCCTGTGATCAAAGCGAAATTTTTAGAATCATTACTGCAGTCTTCAGAGTCACATGATCCTTCAGAAATCATTTTAATATGATGATCTGCTGTTCAAGAAACATTGATGTATTATTATGATCAATATTTAAAACAGTCAAGTATATTTGTTCAGGATTATTTGATGAATAGAAAGATCCAAAGATCATTTATCTGAAATAAAAAGCTTTTGTAACATTATACACTATACCATTCAAAAGCTTGGAGTAAGTATAATTTTTGTATTTTATTTTTGGAAAAATAAATATAGAAATTAAGACTTTTTTAGCTTTAAAGTGATGATAAAGACATCTATAATATTACAAAAGATTCTATTTTAGACAAATGCTGTTCTGAACTTTCTATTCATCAAAGAAACCTGAAAAAAATTCCACTCAGCTGTTTTCAACATAATATTAATAATAAACGTTTTTGAGCAGCAAATCAGAATATTAGAATGATTTCTGAAGGGTCGTTTTTTCAGAAACCTGAAAAAAAAAATCCACTCAGCTGTTTTCAACATGATATTAATAATAAACGTTTTTGAGCAGCAAATCAGAATATTAGAATGATTTCTGAAGGATCGTTTTTTCAGAAACCTGAAAAAAAAAATCCACTCAGCTGTTTTCAACATGATAATAATAATAATAAACATTTTTGAGCAGCAAATCTACATTTTACAGTTTCTGCTGTACTTTGGATCAAATAAATACAGGCTTGGTGAGCAGAAGAGACTTCTTAAAAAAAATCTGTTCAAAAACTTTTGGCTGATAGTGTAGTAGAAGTTTTTCCTGTCATGACACTTAGAAAGCTCCTAAAAACTATAATTATTTTCCCTTACCATTGCAATAACCTTGTCGGTTTATGCTGACAGTCAGTGAGATGGGACCAGAAGTAAAGATCCAGCAGCCAATCATCTTCTTACAGGTTTGTGACACTGGAGACTGTAATAGAAACTCTGAGTCAGAGGTCAAGAAGAATTTCTCAAACGCAGTGCTTCTTTGCTTCAGATTTTACATTTATCAACAATTGCACATTCCGCCAGTTGAGAGCAACATTAATGTTCTAAGCACTTCTATTTGGTGTCAGTGGTGTAACACATTCAAATTCAAGGTTATATGAAAATAGCATTTGCAATGCAGCTTTCTGTCAAGGTATGATATGAACTCCTCTGTGAAACCTGTTGAGAGTTCATGATCAACAGTCTCAACATCGCATCAGGTCACACATGGTCTGGATTCTACAGTATAAGAAAATAACATCAAAATGTTTAAAAAATATTCTATAGAGTATATATGTGTATAGTATGAATGAAGTCTGAACATTCTACATACACCATGTTGGCTTTGTCATGTGAACTAAAGCTACTGACCTACAGTTTTTTTTACTTACTATATAGTAGGAAAGTAGGTATATTCATATGCAGGGTTCAGAAGGTGGCCCTCCAGAAGCAAAATATGTAGAAAATAAGTATGTGTGGGAAAATAGAAGGCAATTTTGACATACTCACGATTAATGTTGGCACATTGACATCAATATGATTGAAGATGCGAAGTTCTCTGCAAACACGTTGACTTTCATTGAATGGCCTTTTAAAAACTGCCTGCACCATGTAGTAAACACGGCCATGTTTTCCAGAGAAAGAAGAAACCAAATGACTAGGAGGCAATAAAAACTTGTCAGTGCAAATGTCCCAGTTGATTAACATGCAAAAAATGTGCACTTACTTTTGAGGTAGGTGCAGGTCAAAAGGCATCTCATATGTGCCACTTTCAAGGATGAGGTCTTGGGTACCTGATCACATATTAATAAATCAAACTGTAGGACGTTAACGGGTTTGAAGGCATTTCAATTAATCACACTTCAATCCTCACAAATATTAATGAGTAAAAGATGTTCAACGTATATTGCAGGCCTACCTGTTGTTGCAACAAGTGTCTTGGATAAATAAAGGCATTTCCTCTCTTCTGAATAGCAGGATCGTTTATGCATCCAACTCACCTGAGCATATCCCTTCAGTATGACTTTTATGCTTTTGACTGTGGTGGCTTCGGAGAGTCTGAGAGAAACATGTCCAGACACTACTTCACCAGAGCAATAACCATCTCTCTGGTCGTTGTCAAGAATCACATCCAGTGATTTTCTTTCAATATGTGTCATCTTCGTTTCTGGAGAGTAAATACGAGTCCATTTCATGTTGTTTGTCTCATTGCATTCGTGGGCGCACACGCGCACACGCGCACGCACGCACGCACGCGCACACACACACACACACACACACACACACACACACACACACACACACACACACACACACACACACACACACACACACACACACACACACACACACACACACACACACACACACACACACACACACAAAACAGAAGGCTTATCTAAATGCGTGTCCAATAATTCTGACTCGCCTGCTGTTTAAGTGACACTTTGGTTTAAAACAAAATGACATCAAATTACTATGTTTGCCAAAATGAACATAACTTTATCAACACGCATCAACAATATCTAGCAACATTTTAAATACACTACATAAACAAAAACAAACATTCTGTAACCTTCAGAATGACTTCTCACGATGCTGCAAGCAGCAGCACTCCATGCAATGTCTGACAGTTGTTTGTAGGCCACGCCCAGTGTTTATTTATATGTGGCAATTGGCTGATTTACATGTCTTTCATGCATTATCCCCTCCCATCTGAATGATCTGTCAATCCATTTACTTTGGAGTACAAAAACAGAATTAAATAAAAGTAACCCCTCTGCAAAAAAAAAAAAGAAAAAAAAAAAAGATTATTATAAAAAAAGATTATTTTTTTATTATTTAATAAATCTAATATTGTAAAGTAGTACATGTTACATTTGGATAACACAATATTTTATGCAATCCTCTAATAGTGGAATCCTCTTAAAAACATGCTAATCAGATGAGATAAGGCCAGCAGCACCACTTATACATTGTTGTGAATTCAGGTGTTGGTTTATGCAGATTTTTCAAAAAAGATGTCACTGATGGTAAACATTATCATTACAATGAGTAAATATTATATACACAAAAGTGGAATAACAGTAAACCCTCTATAAATTGTTTTCAAAATGAATGTAAAAACACTACATCGAATCTTTAAAACAAAGATAATCAAGCCCTTGGGGAATTGTAGCTATAAAACCATTTATGAGTCTCTTTCCTTTTAAGAATGTCAAGATTTTGTAACTTTTTTATTTATTTATTTTTCCTTGCAACCTCTTGAAATGTTTAAAGAATATTTTTGTTTGTTTGTGTGTTTGTTGTTTATTGTGTGTAGATATAGGCATATACACACACATGGATATTTCTGTATGACTAGACATATAATTATTTTTCATATGTATATTTTTGTTCCCCAGTTGAGTTTGTAAATTGAAAAAGATTGTAAAACATAAAAAAAAAAAAAAAAAAAAAAAATGTGATTGGTCAGTTTCTGACTCACAGCCAATCAGAGTGCTTGCTTTGGCGTTCATGGAGCAAAACAAGTTCGCTAGTTCGTCGATGGACCTGGAAACGTGTTCTGCTCATCAGAGGCGTTTCTGAACCGAAAGAACTTTCCAAAGAGCTAATGAAAGGTTTGTTATTATGTCCCCACTTGTTCCCGACACAAAAGTATATTCATTTAGCTGCATTGTTTCTGTCTTTATGTAATAAAGACATTGTGTTTGTAATTGTACTCATGTCCACCATTTTTTGTTAGGGTACATCTCTGATGTATGCAATTCTTTTTGGACACTGGCTTTACTTACCATGAAGTACCACGGTATGCTACTGATATACAATATTACTAATAAAGATCCATTCAGAAAAGTGCACAGATACACTACCAGTCAAAAGTTTTTGAACAGTAACATCTCTTTAATGTTTTTTTTTTATAATTTTTTTTATTAAAGAAGTTTAGAAGCTCACCAAGGCTGCATTTGATTCAAAGTACAGCAAAACAGTAAAAAGAGTTTTCTATTTGAATATTTATTTTAAAATATTATTTAATTAATGTGATTTCAAATCTAAATTTTTAGCATCATTACTCCAGTCACGTGATCCTTCAGAAATTATTCTAATATTCTGATTTGCTGTTAAAAACATTTGTTATTGTTATTATGTTGAAAACAGCTGAGTAGATTCTTTTTAGTTTTCTTTGATGAATAGAGTTCAGAAGAACAGCAAATGATCAGAAATAGAACTCTTTTGTAACATTATAATTGTCCTTATTATCACTTTTGATCAATTTAAAGCATCCTTGTTAAATAAAAGTGTTAATTTCTATAACCCCCTGACTCCAAGCTTTTGAATAATATATGTATAATGTTACAAAAGCTTTTTATTTCAGATAAATGCTGATCTTTGGATCTTTCTATTAATCATACAATCTAGAAAAAAATCTAAACTGTTTTAAATATTGATAACAATAATAAGAAAAAAATGTTTCCTGAACAGCAAATTAGCTTTCTAGAATGAATAGACAAAAAATAGAAAAAAAAGTTATTTTAAATAGTAAAATTATTTCACAATACTACTGTTTTTGCTGTACTTTGGATCAAATAAATGCAGGCTTGGTGAGCAGATGAGACTTTAAAAACATTAAAAATCTTACTGTTCAAAAACTTTTGACTGATAGTGTATACATACATAATTTTAAGGTGACATTAGTTTATAGGGAATAAATGGTTTACAATACTTTTCAGTTGAGATGCAGGTAGCAAATAACACTCACTTTTGTACTGACAGGAGAAGGTGTTTGTTCCATAATCTTTTAAGATCACCTCAACTCTCATACTTATCCTGGATCAGCGAACATCCCACCTTGAGGATAGTAGAAGATATTCTCAAAGTGTCTTCTCTTTATCACCACCCAATGGTGAGTATGCAAACCTACAAGAAGACACTACTGCATTATGTTCTCACTACAATATATTTTCTCAAAAAAAAAAGTGTTGATGAGAGCATACTACTTAGTCTTAGAAATACATCTCAGAATAATGTAAGTAATCCAGAGGAAGACACTATTTTTCCAACTTTAAGATCCAAATATTTATTTCCAGGTGCGTCCCAAAAGGTATTGCTTATTTATATCCATATGAGATCATATTAATTTACTAAGTCAACAGATGCAATGAAAGCAGGGCTGTTAAACCCATTCACAGTGATGGCACAAGAGAACTGCGGCAGAAAGCAGTAACTGTTATATGTACTGCATTGTTTAATAGGATTATTCAGCATGAGTGAAAAAGGGAGGTCAGAATCAGGTCATTGCATGCAATAATCTCAGTTACAGGCGCCATCAGTACAGAAAACGTGAGGGTTTGCAGTTTACCTAGAGTGTATGTGAGTTGTGCGTGTGTGTGTGTGGTGCGTGGACTGCTGCAATCTCCCCTGTGGGCTAATAGATTCGAGATGACATGTTCTCCGCTTCCATGCTGAATGTTCAGTGAACTTTCTGGCACAGAGGCTGCCTCTAAAGTGGGTTCAACCAGAGGTTAATATAAACAAACAGCAGAAAATGGAGAGCCAGGGATTATTAAATGTTAGGATGACTGACAAATCCCTCATTGCCATTAGCCCCTGGCCTTCACCTATGCCCCGCTTTCCAAAAAATACAGTACCGTGGCTCGACAATTTTCTTTCTTTCCCTTCCTTTTTTTTTTTTTTTTTTTTTTTTTTGACAGTGGCGTGTTTAGTGCCAGCCATTGGGGGCTGAGAATTTGTAATGTGTGGTCAGACTGTGAGTCACTTGACCAGAATAAGCTTTTGCCAAAATGTGTGCACACATTTTAATGAGTTTATAAATATAAAGTGTTGGGAGGTGTTTATGACAACCGATGTGGCCATCATCTAGCACAGGGGTCCCCAAACTTTTTTCTGAGAGGGCCACATAATTTTCTTTTCTTTGATGGGGGGCCGGGTCGGTTTATAAAAGAAAATACCATGGGCTGGACTGATTACTAGTATTATTATTAGTTTATTATGATTTTACCTGTATTTATTCTACCTTTTAATGCTAGAATAGTTTATTTTTTCATGCACCACACAGACAAATGATCATTTCTTTTCAAAAGATATACAGGTGCATCTCAATAAATTAGAATGTCATGGAAAAGTTCATTTATTTCAGTAATTCAACTCAAATTGTGTATTAAATAAATTCAATGCACACAGACTGAAGTAGTTTAATTCTTTGGTTCTTTTAATTGTGATGATTTGGTTCACATTTAACAAAAACCCACCAATTCACTTTTAACAAATTAGAATATGGTGATATGCCAATCAGCTAATCAACTCAAAACTCTTGCAAAGGTTTGGTTCACTAGGCTACACAATCATGGGGAAGACTGCTGATCTGACAGCTGTCCAGAAGACAATCATTGACACCCTTCACAAGGAGGGTAAGCCACAAACATTCACTGCCAAAGAAGCTGGCTGTTCACAGAGTGCTGTATCCAAGCATGTTAACAAAAAGTTGAGTGGAAGGAAAAAGTGTAGAAGAAAAAGATGCACAACCAACCAAGAGGACCACAGCCTTGAGAGGCTTGTCAAGCTAAATCGATTCAAGAATCCACAGTTTTTTTTTTTTTAAATCACACGTCAAACTCTGCCTTCATCATTTTCAGTGCTTCCAGACTTTTCAACTGGGAATGGGGCCACTGGTTTCTCAGCTGAAAAACTTTGGGTAACTGGGAGATGAGTGAAGTCTTGCTTTTGCACCTGTCCCACAAGCAGTGCTAGTTTCACCTCAAATGCTATCGAGTCATTTTGTCATCGCTCTGAATTTTCTAGCTGGCTCACGCATTTAACAAATAATTAGGCTATGTTAATAACTAAGGGAAATATTAGTTTGAAAGCCAACTTTATTATCAAATACTGATATAAGTAAAACATATATTTAAAATTTTTCATTTTCAAAATATGTCTCTGGCATTGTTCAGAGGGCCGGTCCAAATGTGGGGGCGGGCCTTAGTTTGGGGACCCCTGATCTAGCACATAATTTCTTGATGCAACTATTCTCATTAGGAATTATATTTAGTAGGCATCCCTGCACTTGACAGATTTTTTTTTCTGTGTTTGACAGTGTCATATATTTTGGATTCAGGGTAGTAAACAGTTACCCTCCAAAAAAGCAATAATCAAAAGGTGAACATTTATTAATAAGCAATTAAAAATGTTTATTATTTGATACATTTATACATTTGATATTATTTATTATTTATTAAGTTACTAATAAATGTTCATTTATTGGACATATTAATAAATGTTAATTTTCCAACCTATTTTGGGTTCATTTTAAGCACGAAATATAGTAACCTTTAAGTAATAGTTGGGTTAAAGAAAACAATTTCACCCAGTTTTTAACCCAGCATTTTTAAGAGTTTATAAAAGGCAGTATAACTTTTTAAAATGGTGTTGACATAATTGTAGTTCTTGATCTAAAAATATTTGGAGGTATGATCAGGATGCATAAAATGTTTATTTGTCATTCTCAATATTTTATGTACAGTTGAGGTCAAAAGTTTACATACACCTTGCAGAATTATTTTACCAAAATAAGAGGGATTATACAAAATGCATGTTATTTTTATTTAGTACTGACTTGAATAAGTTATTTCACATAAAAAGATGTTTACATATAGTCCACAAGAGAAAAAAATAGTTACATTTATAAAAATCACCCCGTTCAAAAGTTTTCATACACTTGATTCTTAATACTGTGTTGTTAACTGAATGATCCAATGATTTTTTTTTTTTTTTTTTTTTTTTTGTTTAGTGATGGTTGTTCATGAGTCCCTTGTTTGTCCTGAACAGTTAAACTGCCAGCTGTTCTTCAGAAGAATCATTCAGCTTCCCCAAATTTGTTTTTGTGTATTTGAACCCTTTCCAACAATTATTGTAAGTAATTAAGTTTTAAGGTGAAAACTTTTTACATTTGAATATCAGGTTAAAAATGTTACTTATTTTGTCTTCTGGAAAACATGTAAGTATCTTCTGTAACTTCTGAAATATGCTACTGAATTAAAAAAAAAAAAAGATATTTATAGGCAAAATAAGAAAAAATGTACACATCTTCATTCTGTTCAAAAGTTTACAACCCTGGCTCTTAATGCATCGTTTTTCCTTTTGAAGCATCAGTGAGCATTTGAACCTTCTGTAATAATTTAATTTGAGTCCCTCGGTTGTCCTCAAAAATAGATTTCAAAATCATACATTCATAGTTGGAAAGAGTTCAAATACGCAAAAATGCTGAAAAAACAAAGAATCTGTGGGACCTGAAGGATTTTTCTAAAGAGCAGTGGGCAATTTATCTGTTCAGGACAAACAAGGGACTAGTGAACTAAACACTAAACAAACAAACAAATAAAATAAAAAACAGCTGTGGATCATTCAGGTAGCAACACAGTATTAAGAATCAAGTGTATGTAAACTTTTGAAATGGGCCATATTTATAAATTCAACTATTATTTTGTCTCGTGGACTATATGTAAATGTCATGTCATGTGAAATATCTTATTCAGGTTAGTACTAAACGACAAAATAACATGAATTTTGTATGATCCCTATTATTTTGGTAAAAAATAATTATCATTTTGTAAGGTGTATGTAAACTTTTGACCTTGACTGTATTTATATATATATATATTAAAAAAAAATCATACATAAACAGCATAAAGAGCCCTTGTTTAGTTAAAAATAGTAGTCTTTCCAAAGTAAAGATCATAAAGAGAAAATAGTTAGTCAGAGCAAGAATAAGTATAAATATTTATATATATATATGAATTTGTAATCTTTCTTTGTATATGCCTTTTGAATAGTACTTTTCCCCCCATGCTGTAGAAAATCACATGCACTGCCCTCTTGTGGATAAGAGATCCAATTGCAAGCAGTATAAAAAATTGACCCTTTTTTACTTTAGTGATATAGCAGAGTAGACAAACGTCACCATCCACCATCATCATTTGCAGCCTGCATTAATAAAATAGCAAGAGTTTAGTCTGTTATCTACAGCTGGGTAAACCTTAATTGCAGCTTCAGCTTTGACACATTGTGTATGAAACATGATTGTGTGTTCCTAGTTAACAATATCTGCAGTGCTCCTTTGAAATTCCTGCTCATATGGAAAGAGTTAATTCAAGGATGTGAATTGTCCCTGTCCGAGCAGCTGAAATTTATCACTGCCAGCGCCAATGTGCAAATTTTGTGATGTCGGCAGTGCATTGTTAACAGTGATTGTCATCTAATTAAATCGTGGCTCGTCACAAGAGATGCTTTTTATGCTGAGATAAGCATTGGGAGTCTACTCAAGCGTTCCCAAGATCAATAAAGATGTTCCCTTCTGGATTACGAATAGTCTGAGGGTTACATGGGGCAGAGGAATTAATTAGGAAAGAATTCTTATATCCCCCCATAGACACACTTTCATAGTTGGGTAGTTGAGGTGGGAAGAAGACTGCTTAAACGGTTTGATATCAGCTTTCACTCTGCTTTAATGCAAATGTTAAAGAGAAAGCAGAAGGAAAACTTCTTAATCCTAATTTATCTCAAAGCAAATTAAAAGTGAAACTAAATTCTGTTGTCAACAATCTTTTCAAAGGTACAACATATATTACTATTAAATAATTCTATATTTAAATATAGGCTATGTTAAACAATGTTTATATAGTAAATGAATCCTATTAAAATATATATGTGACCCTATAGACCACAAAGCCAGTCATAAGGGTCAATTTTGTGAAACTGAGATGTATACATCATCTGAAAACTGAATAAATAAGTATCATTTGTTAAGATAGGACAATATTTGGCCGAGATGCAACTATTTGAAAATCTGAAGGTGCAAAAAAATCGCCTTTAAATTTGTCCAAATGAAGTATTTAGCAATGCATTTTACTAATCAAAAGTTTGGTTTTGATGTATTTACATGAGGAAATTTACTAAATATCTTCATGGAACATGATCTTTAACTAATATCCTGATGATTTTTGGCATAAAAGAAAAATCTATACAATGTATTTTGGGCTATTGCTACTAATAAGACTGGTTTTGTGGTCCAGGGTCACATATAATAGTTGCAATAAATAATATAGTCTATTATTTTAAGTAAAACCACATGCAGTCAAATTTGTTTTTGTAGATTCGTGCAGATGTATTGATTGATTTAGTGCATCCAGGCAGCAAACGCTTGGTGAGCCCTAACCTGTCTAAGTACACTCTCATCATTTTTAATGTGTTCAGTCTCATTGACTTGACACAAGCCAGGGTCTCAGTCCAATTCACTGCACTGTTCCCTCTTGAAAGAGCACAGCTTGAGACCTTTAGCAAAACCAACAGTGCTTTTTAGTGCTGAAATGCAATCAAATCAATATATATATATATATATATATATATATATATATATATATAAATAACAGTATGTTTTTAAGAACATGTTCAGTAGACTAAATGCAGAGAATTTTATTGTCACTTGCGTGACTGATCTCTTTTGTTGTTGCAGTGATCTCGGAGCAATTCCAGATATCACCGTCTTCGTTCGAGCTCTTTTGTAGACAGCGGCACATATGCACAAAGTGTTTTTTTTACAGCGTGCTCAGGTGCACGGCAGTGTCATCCCCCATTGCTTAGACATGCATGTGCGGAGTGAGAGGTGAGCTTGCTAAAAGACACATAGAAAATAGACTGATTGCAGAATAGAGGTAGGCATGCCCGTTTAATGCACTCACACCCTAACCCTGCCATTCTTTCATCAGCCCCCACGCAACCCACTCCAAATACACACATTTTTTCCATTGGCCTTGTGCAAACTGAACAAAGGGAACCGGTAAAAAGTAGAAGGGAAAGAAAAGCAACAACAGAAAAGCTGATGTTCTTATCTGTATAATCCAAGGGGGCTCAGAAGTAGCTTGGGGTTAAACCTTCCTTCACGCCTTGTTCCTATTTCACACTTTAATGGCATTTTAATGTGACTGTCACTCTGAGGTAGGGTTCACGGCGTTCAGGTGTGGTCTTCAAAAGAGCTGGAGGAGGGGAAAGCCTACAGTGCAATAAATAAGAAAAGCACCTATGGTCATATACAGTACATATTGTGTATTTATTAATTTCCTAATATATTTATATTAATAGATAAATTAAAGAAAAGAAAAAAAATCTTTAGAAGTCATTGGACTATATATAATTAACTTTTTTTTGCTTCTTCACAGAGCGGCAACAATGAGGGAAACAAGATAATTACAGTAATAAATTAAAATGTAAATTGAAATAAAATAAATAAATGAAAATAAAACCTATGGCAGAACAACAGAAAATTTGAGGGACATAAGCAGGATTCAAATCCATAAATGTTGTGGTTACTTAATTTGATGCATATATATCGAACTAAAACCACCATGACATCTGAAAGCTGAATAAATAAGCTTTCCGTTGATGTATGGTTTGTTATGATAGGACAATATTTGGCCGAGACAACTATTTGAAAGTCTGGAATCTGAGGGTGCAAAAAATAAAAATACTGAGAAAATCGCCTTTAAAGTTGTACAGATAAAGTTATTATCCATGCAGATTACTTTACTAATCAAATATTAAGTTTTGATATACAGGTCCTTTTCAAAAAATTAGCATATTGTGATAAAGTTCATTATTTTCTGTAATGTACTGATAAACATTAGACTTTCATATATTTTAGATTCATTACACACATTTGAAAGTAGTTCTAGCCTTTCATTGTATTAATATTGATGATTTTGGCATACAGCTCATGAAAACCCAAAATTCCTATCTCAAAAAATTTGCATATTTCATCCGACCAAATAAAAGAAAAGTGTTTTTAATACAAAAAAAGTCAACCTTCAAATAATTATGTTCAGTTATGCACTCAATACTTGGTCGGGAATCCTTTTGCAGAAATGACTGCTTCAATGCAGCGTGGCATGGAGGCAATCAGCCTGTGGCACTGCTGAGGTGTTATGGAGGCCCAGGATGCTTCGATAGCGGCCTTAAGCTCATCCAGAGTAAAACACAGTGGACCAAAGTACTTTTTTCGGATGAAAGCAAATTTTGCATGTCATTCGGAAATCAAGGTGCCAGAGTCTGGAGGAAGACTGGGGAGAGGGAAATGCCAAAATGCCCGAAGTCCAGTGTCAAGTACCCACAGTCAGTGATGGTCTGGGGTGCCATGTCAGCTGCTGGTGTTAGCTAGCTATCAGGAGATTTTGGAGCACTTCATGCTTCCATCTGCTGAAAAGCTTTATGGAGATGAAGATTTCATTTTTCAGCACGACCTGGCACCTGCTCACAGTGCCAAAACCACTGGTAAATGGTTTACTGACCATGGCATTACTGTGCTCAATTGGCCTGCCAACTCTCCTGACCTGAACCCCATAGAGAATCTGTGGGATATTGTGAAGAGAAAGTTGAGAGACGCAAGACCCAACACTCTGGATGAGCTTAAGGCCGCTATCGAAGCATCCTGGGCCTCCATAACACCTCAGCAGTGCCACAGGCTGATTGCCTCCATGCCACGCCGCATTGAAGCAGTCATTTCTGCAAAAGGATTCCCGACCAAGTATTGAGTGCATAACTGAACATAATTATTTGAAGGTTGACTTTTTTTTGTACTTTCGCTCCGCCTCCCTCACATCCCTGCACCAGTAGGAAAGTCCACAACACGAACCCCCTGACGCTGATTGGTTGGAACACTGTTTGTTTATCTGTGGAATAGTTGATAGCGGCGATTGTTTTTTTGGCATATCTCGGACCCTAGGCTGACCAGAGAGACGCGGTTTTTTCACAGACAATTTATGGGGCAGGCAGCGAGCGGATCGTGAATAAAGGTCAGCTGAATTTGACACTTTATGTTTTAGGCTAGAAATCGCTGATACAACCTTTAAAACAATAAAAGGCTAGAACTACTTTCAAATGTGTGTAATGAATCTAAAATATATGAAAGTCTAATGTTTATCAGTACATTACAGAAAATAATTAACTTTATCACAATATGCTAATTTTTTGAAAAGGACCTGTATTTACTGTGGCTAATTTACAAAATATCTTTATATAACATGATCTTTTCTTAATATCCTAATGATTTTTGGCATAAAAGATGTTATATGTTATATATTTTCTTTTTTTTCTTTTAAAATGCATTATTTGCATTTTCCCCTATCTCTCTATATATATACAGTGTCGTTCAAAAGTTTGCGTTCAGTAAGATTTTTATGTTTTTTAAACAAGTATTTTCTGCTAATTAAGGCTGTGCTCATTTGTTTAAAAATACAAAAAAGCAGTAATATTCTGAAATATTATTGCAATTTAAAATAGTGGTTTTCTATTTTCATATACTTTAATATACTTTAATATAGTTTAAAATGGAATTTACTCCTGTGATGAAAAGCTGAATTTTCAGCATTACTCCAGTTTTTTTAGTGTCACATGATCCTTCAGAAAACATTCTAATATGCTGATTTATTATCAGTGTTGAAAACAGTTCTGCTGCTTATTATTATTATTATTATTTTTGGAACCTGCGATACTTTTTTCAGGATTTTTTGATGAATAAAATGTTAAAAAGAACAGCATTTATTTGAAATAAATAAAATATTTTGCAACAATATACACTACTGTTCAAAGTTTGGGGTCAGTAATTTTTTTCTTTCTTTCTTACTTTTATTTAGGATGAATTGATGAATTAAATTGTTAAAAAGTGATTGTAAAGACTTACAGTTGCAATCAAAATTATTCAACCCCCCAGAGACTGCAGCACTTTACAAATTCAAGCTTTTCTGAAGATCCAGGACTTAAAAAAAAAATTGCATCTACAACGATTTCCTGGCATATTAATAGTAATAATGTAGTTTTTGAGTTATTGGATTTTTAAAAAAAAAACACAGCTATGTCATAATTATTCAACCCCTATTTAACAATGCTATTTTTTTTAAGTCACTTTTATGGTAGGGAACATAATTGTCTTAAAACACGGTTTAGAAATTCTATTAAATACACATAAATAGCTTGTGCTGTCACACATACATACATACAGTTAGCCCATGCATGTGCTGAAGTTGAGTAGCTAATATGACAAAGTCAACAGAGCTCTCACAAAAGCTATAGATAAGAAATAGTTTTATTATATTAGAAAGTTTAAGGCTACATGAAGATTTCAAAGACATTAAACGTTTCTAGAGACATAGCTGGCAGCCTTATTCCTCAGTTTAAAGTGTGTTGTACCAGAAAACCTTTGAGGGTGTTGAACAAAAAACCACAATATTAATGTTTGATCAGAGCAAATGAGAAAAACCTGCAAGTACAGCCAAAGACTTGCAAGATGACCCGACGAAAGCAGGAAAAACATTTCAATGTAGAGTATAAAATTAACACAAAACAAGTATGGCCTTCATGTTGAAGAACACAAAGGCTAACTTGAACATGCTAAAATTCATTTGGATAGACCTGTGGAGTTCTGGAAGAGTGTTTTATCAACCAAACTGGAACTTTTTGGACCTATGGATCAGCATTTTGTCTGGTGCAAAAAAAGGCAAAGCCTATAAGCAGAAGAACACCATCTCTATAGTCAAACATTGAGGTGGACCAGTCCTGTTATGGGGGTGTTTACTGTGGCAGGAAGTGGAAATCATGAGTGTATGAAGGATATCTTTGAAGTATCAGGTCATTTGCAAGAATTGTGATGCCTTTGGTGTAAAGACTGAAGCTAATGATCAATGGACTTTCCTGCAGGACAATCATCCCAAAGTATACATCCAAATCTACTTATGCTTGGTGTAAAGATCAGTCATAGAATGTTCTTAAGTTGCCTGTTCAGTCTCCAGATTTAATTCTCATTGAAAATATTTGGTTGGACTTGAAGAAAGCAGTGGTAAAGTAAAAACCAAAGATTGTGAGTGATCTGAAAGCTTTTTCAAGTAAGGAGTGGGCAAAGATTTCAGTTGAGAGGTGACAGAAGCTTCTAAGCACTTCCAAGCAGCATTTATTGGTGGTTTTAAGGAATAAAAGATGCTGCACCAAATTTGAGGGGGTGAATAATTTTGAACATGAACGTTTAGAGCCAATTTGATTTTTTTTTTCATACTTACATCTCGTAATTTTGACTTTATTCTCAATGTATTTAGACTTTATTCTCATAAATTTGAGTTTCTCATAATATTAAGATTTAAATCTTATTATTTTGACTTTATTCTCAAAACATTTCGACTTTATTCTCATAATTTTGACTTTTCTCAAAATATTTAGCCTTTACTCTTATATTGCAATGACTTAATTCTTGTCATTTTTACTTTATTCTCAAAATATTTAGACTTCATTCTCGTTTATTTATACTTAGAATTACTCAAATGTGTATTAATAAACTTTCTCTAATAGTGTACTGATGCCCTCTGTTGAATTGTTTTCACAAATTTTTGTTCTCTGCAGCAAAATGTTGGGGGGTTGAATAATTTCGATTGCAACTGTATATTTCTATTTTGAATAAACGCTGTTCTTTTTTTTTATTTTTATTTTATTAACATTTATTAAGAATATGTATATTTAGTAAAAAAAAAAAATGACAGAAATGTCCATTTTCTTTTTTTCAAAAAATGGACAGTCAGAGAGAATTTGTGTTTTGGATGGGTAGCTGGTAGATATGAGAGTGGGATTACTTCCCTAAGGGAGATGAGAGATTACTTACCTCATTTATTTCAGTTTGGATACACATTTGATTTGATGGGATCAGATAGGATATACCTCAAGCTGTTCTCTTTTCTGAGCAATTGGATGTGCTCTGTTTGTAGTGTACATAACATCAAAAACACAAGCTGAGACAACCAAAAAGCATACCTACACGTCTTTTTTTATAGCAAGCACATTTTAACACAGAAAAATGATAATAGAACCTTGATTTGGCACCTGAGAGAGTATATTGTCCTCGGAGAGGCAGAGCGGATACGTGTGAGGCAGATTCATTCAGGAGTTTCACATTAGCGTGGCGGCCAGTGTTATTACAGCTGTTATGAAATCTTGACAAAGGGGTGAATTCCACTCTCTCTTCCTCAATAATTGCTTTTTAACGGTCTGTCCTCTGTATCCATGGAAACATAAAAACGCCACACAGAATACACAGGAATTCCTGTTATTGCCTCAATGAAGCCATCAAAATGGATCAAATTTAAAGGACTGCTGAAGTTTCGCTAGAGGCTGAACCTGAATGGTCAGACACTGAGTTCAATAAACCATTATGGGGTGCTTTTGATTTTACGCACCCAAATGTGAGACTAGCGAACCTCGTACAGGATGAATAAAACAGCATCTATTATTTGCTTTTGAAGTTTCCATGTACAGCCTACTCTGTGAATTAAGAGAACATTAGACTGTAGCTGCTGTCTATGAGGGGGGAAAGAAAAAAAAAAAAAACAGAGGAAGGGAGGAAATGAGTTTATCCCCGGGGGTTCATTTGGAAATCTGCTCAGGTGTCGGCATTTTTAATGAATTTCTATAAATTCCAAATGACTGATAGTTGTTATCAGCAGCGGCTCTGGCAGTGATCTCTATTGCATAGTTAATTGAACAGCGAGCGCAGTAATTAACAAAGTTATTCTCAGTGCTATGGGGCATTTGGTCTGAGCCATTATGGATCAGAATAGAGTGCTCTGCAATCAACAGGAAAGTTCTGGTTTCAGGAGAGCACAGTTGTCAGATGTCTCTTGCCCTCCCATGACCAGATTTGTAAGTGAACTGCAGTTAATTATTACTAAAATGGAAATATATTTAACCATTTTACTAAAAATAAATAACACCTTGCACATTTTAGCTTGAAAACTGCAACACCGTTTTAGTGCTACGTAAAAAACAAAACAAAAAACAATCTGTTTACGAGATTAAAATCTAAATATTTTGAGAATAAAGTCAAAATTACAAGAATAAAGTCAAAATTTCGAGAATAAAGTCAAAATATTTTGAGAATTAAGTCAAAATTATGAGAATAAAGTCGAAATATTTTGAGAATAAAGTCAAAATTACAAGAATGAAGTCGAAATATTTTGAGAATAAAGTCAAAATTATGAGAATAAAGTCGAAATATTTTGAGAATAAAGTCAAAATTACAAGAATGAAGTCTAAATATTTTGAGAATAAAGTCTAAATATTTTGAGAATAAAGTCAAAATTACAAGAATGAAGTCTAAATATTTTGAGAATAAAGTCAAAATTACAAGAATGAAGTCTAAATATTTTGAGAATAAAGTCTAAATATTTTGAGAATAAAGTCAAAATTACAAGAATGAAGTCTAAATATTTTGAGAATAAAGTCAAAATTACAAGAATGAAGTCAAAATATTTTGAGAATTAAGTCAAAATTATGAGAATAAAGTCGAAATATTTTGAGAATAAAGTCAAAATTACAAGAATGAAGTCTAAATATTTTGAGAATAAAGTCAAAATTACAAGAATGAAGTCGAAATATTTTGAGAATAAAGTCAAAATTTCGAGAATAAAGTCAAAATATTTTGAGAATAAAGTCTAAATATTTTGAGAATAAAGTCAAAATTACAAGAATGAAGTCTAAATATTTTGAGAAAAAAGTCAAAATTACAAGAATGAAGTCTAAATATTTTGAGAATAAAGTCAAAATTACAAGAATGAAGTCTAAATATTTTGAGAATAAAGTCAAAATTACAAGAATAAAGTCAAAATTATGAGAATAAAGTCTAAATATTTTGAGAATAAAGTAAAAATTACAAGAATAAAGTCAAAATTTCGAGAATAAAGTCCAAATATTTTGAGGAATAAAGTCAAAATTACAAGAATGAAGTCTAAATATTTTGAGAATAAAGTCAAAATTACAAGAATAAAGTCAAAATATTTTGAGAATAAAGTCAAAATTATGAGAATAAAGTCGAAATATTTTGAGAATAAAGTCAAAATTACAAGAATGAAGTCGAAATATTTTGAGAATAAAGTCAAAATTACAAGAATGAAGTCTAAATATTTTGAGAATAAAGTCAAAATTTCGAGAATAAAGTCAAAATAATTTGAGAATAAAGTCAAAATTATGAGAATAAAGTCGAAATATTTTGAGAATAAAGTCCAAATATTTTGAGAATAAAGTCAAAATTACAAGAATGAAGTCTAAATATTTTGAGAATAAAGTCAAAATTTCGAGAATAAAGTCAAAATAATTTGAGAATAAAGTCAAAATTATGAGAATAAAGTCGAAATATTTTGAGAATAAAGTCCAAATATTTTGAGAATAAAGTCAAAATTACAAGAATAAAGTCCAAATATTTTGAGAATATAGTCAAAATTACAAGAATGAAGTATTCATTACGAGATTAAAGTTATATTATATTATTATATTAAAGTTATATGTAATATTTTGAGAGTATTGTGCATGCAGATGGCCTGGATTGGGAGCTCTGGGAGAAATTCTGGTGGTCTGGCAACTGATTTGAACATATAATATTTCGATTATTAGCAGAAACCATAGCATCTGTCATATACTCGCAGGGACTTTATTCTCATAATATTACGACTTTAATCTCCTAATTTTGACTTTATTCTTATAATTTTTAGACTTTATTCATGTAATTTTGACTTTATTTTCAAAATATTTGGACTTTCTTGTATTGCTACGACTTAATTCTCGTAATTTTGACTTTATTCTCAAAATATTTAGTCTTTATTCTCGTAATTTTGACTTTATTCTCAATATTTAGACTATTTTCGTAATTTTGACTTTATTCTCAAAATAGTTCACCTTTATTCTCGTAATTTTGACTTCATTCTCATAATATTACGACTATTTTTGTATTGCCACAATTTAAATCTTGTAATTTCAACTTTATTTTCAAAATATTTTGACTTTATTCTCGTAATTTGGACTTTATTCTCATAATATTATTACTTTAATCTCGTAATTTTTACTCTATTCTCAAAATATTTCAACTTTATTAACGTATTGCTATGACTTTAATTTTGTAATTTTAACTTTATTCGTGATTTACTCGTGATTTTGGCTTTATTCTCAAAATATTTCAACTTTATTCTCGTAATTTGGACTTTATTCTTAAAATATTTCAACTTTATTCTCCCATTTTTGACTTTATTCTCAAAATATTTTGACTTAATTCTCGTAATTTTGGTGTTATTCTCAAAATATTCTTGAAATTTTGGCTTTATTATCGTAATTTTGACTTTATTTTCAAAATATTTCAACTTTATTCTTGTATTGCTATGACATAATTGTCATCATTTTGACTCTATTCTCAAAATATTTTGATTTAATTTTCGTAATTTTTAATTTTCGAACTTTATTCTCAAAATATTTTGACCTTAATCTCGTATTTATGCTTTTTTTTATTTAAATATGACTTTAATCTTGTAACCTTAGATTATTTTTTTAAAGTGGCACTAAAATGCCATTGTAGAAAACAAAGTTTTATTTAAAGTTAAAATTAAATGCTGTTCAAAGCCCATTTTAGTTCCATAATGTGAATATTAATTGAAAAAATAAGGGATGACACAAGAGAGAAAAAAAGTGCACAAAAAGTTTTCTCGTAGCTTCTTAAAATTACGGTTGAACTACTGATGTCACATGGACTATTTAACAATGTCCTTACTGTCTTTCTGTCCCATAAAACATTTCAGTTGTGTTGCTGTCTATGCAGGGTCAGAAAGCTTTCGGATTTGATCAAAAATATCTTTGGATGAACAAAGGTCTTACGGTTCTTTACAGAATTTTCATTTTTGGGTGGACTAACTGTTTACACAGAAATTAAACAAAGACTAATTTGATTGACATCATTATCTATTTTCAGAGTTTCTATATATTGCATTAGCAGTAGGCTATTATCGTGAATTCTTCTGAACATGATAATTGTGTAGTGAAACTCTGTTATCTTGACAACCCATAAGTGTGAACAGGCCTTTATACAGTACAGTGAAATTAAGAATCATTCTCACCATTTGTGTGTGTATCCTAAGATGTGTTATACTGGCCCTTTGGGGCCCTTTAGGCCCCTCTACAAATCTTTTCAGTGGATTGGCGGAATGGGGTTGGTCATGGCTTGCCATGCCTGACTGGCCCTTGACCCTGGGGGTGACTCGCATGTCTGGGTCATGTAAGCTCCTGTAACCCACTTCTGCACTGACGAGAGCTTGACAGCTGCCCTGCTCCCGCGTCACACACACATGCACGGTTTTTACAATTACATTTTTTGTGTGCTTACCATTTATTACCCTTAAGACAAACAATTAAAAAACAGATAATTCATGTCCGTTTTTACTAACGAACACGTTTCTAATTGACAAATGTAGATGCTTCTGCGTGTTTTGCATGTTGCCTTCCGTGACAACACCATCCTCATGTGCCCTAGCTTTTGTTTACATGGAATAAGCAAAATATTGTTCTTTTTTTTACACCAATCTTTGAGAAGGCAGAATGTTTCTCAGCACAGCTTGCCCCACATTGCTTAATGTGTCTGTGACTGGAGATGTCTGACCTCAGTCATACTATTTTTGCTCCCTCTGCTCCGAGTTTTACGTCAGAAGACATAGCTCCCTTTTAATGCTATAATGGATGCGGTCAGAATAGGACATTAAACAAAATAACCCCGTTTCACCCTGAATGTAATGGTAGCAGCACTCAGGTATACATCATCTTGTATTTTTCTTTCAATTATTAAGGATTATTTTGATTTTCTTTTTGATTATTGTGGATAGGGATGCAAATTTGTAGACTCTTATGTAATACAAAAGATATTATCACAGTCCGCAGCATCATGGCCACTGAAAAAATATAAATACATTTTTAGATACTTAATAGTATATATACTAAGTCTGTATAACTTTCTTCTTTCAGACTAATACAATCGGAGTTATATTAAAAAATGTCCTGCATCTTCAGCGCTTTATAATGACAGTGAATGGCTGTTGAGATTTAGAAGTCCAATAAAGTACATCCATCCATTATAAAAAGTGCTCCACATGGCTCCAGGGGGTTAATAAAGACCTTCTGATGTGAACTGATGTGATTGCGTTAGAAAAAGATCTACAGTTGAAGTCAAAAGTTTACATACACCTTGCAGAATCTGCTAAATGTTAATTATTTTACCAAAATAATCATACAAAATGCATGTTATTTTTTTATTTAGTACTGACCTGAATAAGATATTTAACATAAAATACATTTACATATAGTACACAAGAGCAAATAATAGTTGAATTGATAAAAATGACCGTGTTCAAAAGTATACATACACTTAGATTCTTAATACTGTGTTGTTACCTGAATGATCCACAGCTGTTTTTTTTTTTAGTTATAGTTGTTCATGAGTCCCTTGTTGGTCCTGAACAGTTAAACTGGCAATTGTTCTTTAGAAAAAATCCTTCAGGTCCCACAAATTTTGTGTGTTTTCAGACTTGCCCCGATCAGTGTAGAATTCATGAAAACGTATAGCTTCTGTGTGGTTCCAACTACTATTATGTTAAATATAACCAAACATGATGTTCATTCTGTATAGTTACGCTGGACTGAGTTGTGGTACCAAGTGAGAAGCACATGGAGCATGGAGACGCCGGCTCATCAGAGATGACAGTTGGGTTCTCTGGGCGCTGCTGAAGTGCTGAAGCGCTGCTGGCTATGGACACTGAGAGGGCAACACCTGCTCCTCTGCAGCTAACCTCCTTCCAGGGTACAGAAAGACATCACAGACAAACCCCCCTCACAAACCCCCCCTCTTTTTCTTTCCTCTTACCAGACAGTCTTGCTCACTGACCCAATCCACATCTCCTGCTCCGTGGTCTCCAGATCCTCTCTGACCTGACCCAGAACACTGACTTACACAACTGCCAACACCTCAAGAACCATCTGTATTTCTGTTTCCCTCCTTTCTCTCCCTCTCTGTCTATGTCTCTCTTCAGAACATTGTGTGTGCAATGCCCATTTCTTTTTAGACAGAGTAGGGTAAGCTGTGCCTCTACTATACTTTAAATGATCGGGAAATATTTAAATGCAGAAATGAATACAAATGAGAAAAAAAGTGTGTTCTGAAATGAGGAGGAAAAGTCCTCATTTTTTTTAGTCAAATGTAAATTCATGTTCCAGTAACATTTTCTTGGTATAATAAACATCACTTACACTATCAGAAAAAACAAAAACAATTTAACATTTTTATTTTAACATTGTAATCAATATTATATTTATTAAGGCCAAGTATGAAATGTATCAAGTTTCATTATTCCAAAATAATAACTCAAGGCAGTAACAACTTAAAGGATTACTCCACTTACAAAAAAAAAATCCTGATAATTTACCCACCCCATGTCATCCAAGATTTTCATGTCTTTCTTCAGTCGCAAAGAAATTAAGTTTTTTTTGAGGAAAACATTCCAGGATTTTTCTCCATATAGTGGACTTCAATGGTGCTCAATAGATCGAAGGTTAAAAACGCAGTTTCTATGCAGCTTCAAACAATCCTAGCCGAGAAATAAGGCTCTACACGATCCTAGCCAAGGAATAAGGCTCTTATCTAGCTAAACAATTGGTTATTTTTTATTACAATTTATATACTGTTAAACTTCAAATGCTTGTCTTATCCAGCTCTGCAAAGCATACTCTGTGCACTCCGGTTCAGTACAGTTAGGGTATGTCAAAAAACTCCCATCTCATTTTCTTTAATACTAGTTAGTATAAATTTGTGTAAATATTAATTTATTTATGAAAACAACTGATCATATTGCTAGATAAGACCCTTATTTCTCTGCTGGGATTGTTTAGAGCCATTTGAAGCTGCATTGAAACTGCATTTTTAACCTTCAATCTGTTGAGCACCATTGAAGTCCACTATATGGAGAAATATCCTGGAATGTTTTCCTCAAAAAACGTAATTTCTTTGTGACCGAGGAAAAAAAATATATGAATATCTTGGATGACATGGGGTGAGTAAATTATCAGGAAATATTTTTTTCTGTAAGTGGAGTAATCCTTTAAACAATATATTTTTAAATTTTTTGAATCATCAGTCATCAAAGCTCTGTAAATATTTGTTGCAGACACAAAGATTTACTTTAAATTTCCCCAAGCTGATTACTGACTAAAAACTCCTACAGATCATGTTTTCAGGATATTTCAAGTCTTATTTTAACATAACAAAGTTATATTTAAGTGTGAGTTGTTTCAGTCACCATTATATTGTTCATTCAGACTGATTTGTGAACATGGAATGCACACGAACACAAGAGGCCGGATTTATCGTATGAACCAATAACAGCCGAACATAACCAGTCATACACTGCAAAAATGATTTTCTTACTTAGCTTTTTTTGTCTTGTTTCCAGCCAAAAAATCTGAAAAAAAAAAAAAAAAAAATCTTAAATCTGGAAGGATATTCTAGACAAGCAAAAATTATTGTCTTGTTTTCAGAAAAAAAAAAAAACAAGTCAAAATTAAGTGCGTTTTTGCTTGAAACAAGCAAAATAATCTGCCAATGGGGTAAGAAAAATAATCTTGTTTTTTGTTTGAAATAAGTTTTCTTTCTTACCCCACTGGCAGATTATTTACTTGTTCTAAGCAAAAACTCACTTAATTTTGACTTGTTTTTTTCTGAAAACAAGTAAAAAATCTTTACTTGTCTAAAAAACCCTTCTTGATTTGAGAATTTTTAGATATTTTGGCTGGAAACAAGAAAAAAATTAAAGTAAGAAAAGCATTTTTTGCTATGTATCTAATCATATTGCGATGGAAGGATTGCCTCCTCTCACGTGACTTTTCACCATTCATTCTCAATTACCCCCCACCAAACTCACCACACGCTCTAGGAGGTTCTGTTAAAACTCATTGGGCTCAGGGGAGGCCAGAGAGACGTGGACTCCCACTGTAACTTTACCTGCTGCATATTTGCAGTGTTTTATTTTTGTAGTACAATTTTTAATTTAACCTTTTTTCCTTGCCTCCTCGGAGGAAACGCCCCTGTATGTTTATTTATATGCTGTTACTAGTATTTGCTATCACTATACACAGTACACTTACACAGCTTGCACAAAAAAAAACATCTGGCACACTTTACTATGTAGTACATGTAGCTAATGGCAACTTGATTGTTTTGCTTCTTTGTTAGAAACTAATTTCATTTTTCCTAAACAACACATGTTTATACCATTCAGGTTAGAACTAAATAATAACATCATGAAATATATAACATGCACATATAAAAATAAAGAAAATAGCAATGAAAAACCAGGCAATTCTGGTGGCCTCCTCTCTTGCAGTAGGTCTATTAGCTCATTGCTGCGCTCACACTATGTCATTTGAGTCTGTTACACTAGTAAACTGCCTTGTTACCCCCGTGTCTTGTTGTGCAGCCTGACCAATTACTTTTGATCTTAAGAGGACATGACATTTGTAGGCTTTGCACTCTGAAGTGACTGCACATGTTAAAAGATGCATCATGCCTTTTCCCTCGCAAATAATTCATGGTGCCAAGTTTCTAGGGGCATTGCTCTTTGAACCTAAAAGAACAAGGTTTAAATATAGGTCCTTAGAGTAACTTGCGCTAGAGGGGTCTTTTTAGGACCACCGTAACCTGAACGACAGGGCTACTTGCCTTTAAAAACCAGAACACTCTTGCACGCCACAGTGTTTGCACTTTGAATTTGCATAAACTTGTCATCCTCGTGCGTACATTTTGCGCATTTGTGGTTTTATGAATCTTTAACAGTGCGTGTACAGCTGCCTGATCACAGAGCTCTTTCTGACAGTCACCGATGCGACTGGCTTGAACTTTTGAACCTGGCCATGTTCTATGCAAAAGGATGTTCTATTTCAGCATGGATGGGGTATTTGGAGAATTCCCACAGCTTTTAGACGAGGTATGGAAGGAATTGATCTAATAAAGCAATTAGATGATGTTTGAACAAATCATAACACTGCAAAAAATGCTTTTCTTTCTTAAACCAGACAAAAAAAATCTAAGTTAGAAATGCATTTTTTTTTGCAGCGAATAGCCGTCGGTGAGGATTGCATGTACTTTGGCAAGGATTGCATTAAGATACAGGCTGCATCTGAAATCACATACTTCCCTACTATATAGTAGGCAAAAAAAACAGTATGTGACAAAAGAAGTATGTCTGAATGCACAGTACTGAAGCGTGATACTGAAGTGTACATATGATGGACACTTTACTATCCCATGAAGCCACGGGTGAGCATTTATGAATGGCAGTGACGCATGACACATGACAATGACAACATTGCAAATGTAGTATGCCCAGATTCATACTATATGTGACCCTAGACCACATTTTTTTTTAAATTGAGCTGATAAATAGGCTTTCCATTGATGTATGGTTTGTTAGGATGGGAAAATGTTTGGCCGAGATAAAATTTAAAAATCTGGAATTTGAGGGTGCAAAAAATCTAAATAATGAGAAAATTGCCTTTAAAGTTGTCCAAATGAAGTTCTTAGCAACGCATATTAATAATCAAAAATTAGGTTTATATATATTTACAGTAGGAAATTTACTAAATATTTTCATGGAACATGATCTTTACTTAATATCCTAATGATTTTGCCATAAAAGAAAAATGTATCATTTTGACCCATACAATGTACAGTCGTGGCCAAAAGTTTTGAGAATGACACAAATATTAGTTTTCACAAAGTTTGCTGCTCAACTGCTTTTAGATCTTTGTTTCAGTTGTTTCTGTGATGTACTGAAATATAATTACAAGCACTTCATACGTTTCAAAGGCTTTTATCGACAATTACATGACATTTATGCAAAGAGTCAGTATTTGCAGTGTTGGCCCTTCTTTTTCAGGACCTCTGCAATTCAACTGGGCATGCTCTCAATCAACTTCTGGGCCAAATCCTGACTGATAGCAACCCATTCTTTCATAATCACTTCTTGGAGTTTGTCAGAATTAGTGGGTTTTTGTTTGTCCACCCGCCTCTTGAGGATTGACCACAAGTTCTCAATGGGATTAAGATCTGGGGAGTTTCCAGGCCATGGACCCAAAATATCAACGTTTTGGTCCCCGAGCCACTTAGTTATCACTTTTGCCTTATGGCACAGTGCTCCATCGTGCTGGAAAATGCATTGTTCTTCACCAAACTGTTGTTGGATTGTTGTAAGAAGTTGCTGTTGGAGGGTGTTTTGGTACCATTCTTTATTCATGGCTGTGTTTTTGGGCAAAATTGTGAGTGAGCCCACTCCCTTGGATGAGAAGCAACCCCACACATGAATGGTCTCCGGATGCTTTACTGTTGGCATGACACAGGACTGATGGTAGCACTCACCTTTTCTTCTCCGGACAAGCCTTTTTCCAGATGCTCCAAACTATCGGATAGAGGCTTCATCGGAGAATATGACTTTGCCCCAGTCCTCCGAAGTCCATTCGCCATACGTTTTGCAGAAGATCAATCTGCCCCTGATGTTTTTTTTGGAGAGAAGTGGCTTCTTTGCTGCCCTTCTTGACACCAGGCCATCTTCCAAAAGTCTTGGCCTTACTGTGAGTGTAGATGCGCTCACACCTGCCTGCTGCCATTCCTGAGCAAGCTCTGCACTGGTGGCACTCCGATCCCGCAGCTGAATCCTCTTTAGGAGACGATCCTGGCGCTTGCTGGACTTTCTTGGACGCCCTGAAGCCTTCTTAACAATGCAGTGGAAAGTTTTTTTTTCGGGATTAAGTTAATTTTCATGGCAAAGAAGGACTATGCAATTCATATGATCACTCTTCATAACATTCTGGAGTATATGCAAATTGCTATTATAAAAACTTAAGCAGCAACTTTTCCAGTTTCCAATATTTATGTAATTCTCAAAACATTTGGCCACGACTGTATTTTGACTATTGCTACAAATATACCTGTGCTACTTAAGACAGGTTTTGTGGTCCAGGGTTACATATAGAACATACTCTTTTTCTGGTCACAAAGTAATTACTTATTTAAAATAAAACTATTTACTCAAGACTACCTACTACCCAGTCAGCAAACAATTTTGGCCCAGATTTGGCATGCATCTGGCACAGCTGGCATTTATCCGGCACTGGCATACAGCATGTGGGCCAAACATGGCCCGAGTTTGACAGAGATGGTACCGGTTTTAAGGCGGCACACAAGACCTGGGCCAGATGTCAAATGTAGTATTTGGCCCAGATGTCAAATATAGATATGTGGCCCACATTAGATTGGCCATATTTCACCCACATTTCAAATATTTTTTATATAAAATCCCAATGTTTTAATACACAAAGAAGTTTCCATCTTCACGTTTGCATTCTGGGTCTAATGCCTTGAAGTTAATCCAGGCAACAATGAAGATTTAATTATTTAAATTATGAAAATCAACTGTAATTGTTTGATTTCAGTTCATTTTTTTTTTATGCCATGAATGTACACCAGTAGACTTTACTTTTCATAATTTATTAACATTTCTATAATGTGATTAAATCCTGCATTCAAAATTATAGCTAACCCTGGTGGATTAAAATGAAATTATGAAACTATTTATTTTCAACACCACACAACATTATTTAATCACAGTCAAAGTAACTATGAAATGTGCAACAGCAACAATACTAATGGCTTTATGGTTTTTATACATTTAAAATTAAATGTATTGTTTTTACGTTGTTTGTTTACTGGAAAAACTTTTACCCAGCGCGCACCATTCAGGATTTCAAAAACCCGGAAATGCGAAATTAGCCTATCAGAGCCCATCAGAGCAAAGTTTTCCAAAAGGCGTTAATTGTCATTTGCAGTGCTTAATGGGATTGTAGTTTTATTTACCCACTTGGCTGTAACACACAGTCTCGTATTTTTGTCTCTTTGACAATTTTTATTTTTATTTTATTTCAGATCGAATGTTTTAAATGTTGTTATGATTTATGACTTATAACGCTTTAATTAACAAATCTTCAATAAGGAAAAGTGAATACAAATACTCCCGGAACCATATGTCTTTTCAAAAAAGCAGGCGGACGCTGCAGTCTTGCACAGACTTCTGAAACCAAAGCGGTAAGTGCGAACATACGCATATGTATCGTTGCAAGTTTACTATATTCTTCTTCATTTTGCTTCGGATTTATTAATTAATTGACGTTACACGCGAGTGCCCTTGTTTTAGCAGCACGTGAACGCAGTTTTAATCTACGTGTTGTAAATACAATAAACTATGTCACTAACTTTACTCCTGAAGAAGTCGGTATTTTTCTTATGTCACTTAAATTTAATCGTCTTTGACTGATGATTAGGGTTATAATTAATTGTAATGGTATTTGTTGTTGGAGCCAATGTAACGTTATATATTAAATTACAGATAAAAGTATGCATTTTTGTTGTACCAATGTTTTGGAATTTCATTAGTGGTGTATGTCATGTTGAAATTGAGTAAATGCTTGGAAAGGGGTATACATGTTTCTTTATTCTACTTCACCTTGAATGTAATTTATTTAAATTAAACTAAACTATTTATAAATGGGCATCAATAATCATTGTCAATACACTCCAAATGTTACAAGAGATTAATTGTTGTGCAAAAATTGGTATCACCTTTATAGTGACCAAAATTATTACAATAACCAGTTGTTATTGATGTTCAAAAGTGCCTGGAATGACACCCAAATCATTTCAAGTTTTATGTTTAAAATATGCAAACAAAAAGTAATTTGATTTGTTGTATGTTTAAACATAATCAATAATGTGCACATTTTAAATTACAACATGACTAACATTTTATCCAGCATATATGAAATGTTCAAAAAAGAATAGTTATAGATATTTTGTCTGCTTCATAGCCCCATAGGGCCAGAATTAATAGTAATATTTAAAATCACTGTTTTACTTTTTAAATTTCTTCTTTTTGTTATGCTACTTTTCCAGATGACTACAAGAAAGCTAGACGTAAACTACCTCTAGCTGTTGATCACACAGACATTGATCAGACCGATGGAAGGAACTCACCAATTTCAAAGAAAAAGAAAGTAGGGGTTCGGTTAGATTGTTTGTTTATATTAATGTTTCGCACCACATTTACAAATAAAAGTATATCTTGGAATTGGTAAATGTGTTAGACCTAAGAACATTCTTTCCCCGGAGAAGATGATGATGATGCTGATAATAATGAGACAGAAGAACGCCTACATTAACCAAAATTTAAGAGAAGGGTAAAAAGCTTCTGCTTTTTAAAATAATAATGTATTTTATCACAGCAGATTAGTGTTGTCACGGTACCAAAATTTCAGTATTCGGTACCAATACCATTGAAAATCCACGGTTCTCGGTACCAATTTCGGTACCAAAGCAAAACACAATAACATATTAATTGAGCAACACACTATTTTTTATTAAAAAAGAAAATAAAATGTACAAAAAACAGTGCCATTCTTTATACTAATGTAAAATTTTGTTAAAAGTTTTTTCACAGGTTAAAAAAGTATTTGTAAACATTTTAGTAATGAAATAACATCTAAATAAATTACAGGCATAAAAAATGTAAACAAGCTTCACCCAAAACTTTTTGTCATATTTCTGCTGCTGTTGCTGAAAAACATCTGTACTGTTGTCTGTTTTAGAGTTCGCTGGGGTCTTTCATAATCTTCCTTAATCTGCAACTGTAAAAAGAAATATAATATACTTAAGTAAAGCCATGGCCTAAGTCTGACCAGATGCAACATTAGATAATTGACACCAGCAAAATATGAATTTTCAGTAAAAACAGCTGTTATAATAAATTAAGATAAGATTACATATATTAAGACAAGTGTCTATCACAGATGAAAACTGCAGTATTAAAAACACTTTACAATTTTCATTTGTTAGATAACATTGCCTAACAGTAAACAGTAGTTAACATTACATGGCAATTATTCTTAGTGAGGTTAGGCTAATTTCAACATTTACTAATGCATAAAATCATATTAATTTGTTAAACATGAACAAACATGATCATGTCTTTTTGTATTAAATAACATTCACAAACATAAAGTAAGGGAAACATATTTTTACAACATTAATTCAAGTTTATGTTAGATGATGCATGAATTTGATCTTATTTTAAAGTATTACCTAACTAAACCGGGGATAAAACGTGTTTTATTTGATTGTACTTTTATTCAATCCAAACTGCATTCATATTTATCCAGTCAAGAATAAGCCTAGAATGTTTTCTGACAGACTCATATTAAGGACATACACATTGTTAACGACACATTTGTACATTCTCTAACACATATATTTTGGATACACATGTCATTTGTGTAAAAAATAGTAAATACATCATGTCCTTATTTTTTTTTACTCTAACAAAAGTTATAGGATCGTTGTTTCAAATTCATTCTAGGCCCAGCATATTAGCGTTAGCCGCGCTTATGCTAACGATTCACTACACAAACGGTGATGTTTATTTCAGTCTGACATTCAAATTAAAATATGCAATAATGCTCTAAATATGAAATTAAAATGAAACTTACCTTACTTGAACTCTTTCATTTGATCCCGGAGTCGATCTTTGAGGTGTTTTAAGTTTGATGTGTTTCCTCCTTTCGAGAGAACCTAGACGACATCTTTTGCAAATAGTTTTTTGATGATCTATGATGTTCGCCTTGTTCAGCCGCAAAATCCAAAATATTTGGAGCAAGCCTGGCTCTTCTTTGTCAACAAGTGGATTCAGAGCCGCGGCATCAGCAGCACCGCTGAATAGAGCGCAACTGCGCAGTGCGTAGTGCGTGAGAGCGCACCTTTTGTATAGCGTATCAAGAACCGGGTTGACCGGATAGTCGGTACCACCGGTACTTAAGAAAACCTGGTACCGTAACGTTTTAATTTTTTTAGTACCAACTTGGTACCGAAGTACCGGGACTTTTGACAACACTACAGCAGATAAATGACCAAGAGATTTTGTACTTTTAAGCAGAATGTATTCCATACCTGATGCTCCAAATATTCCTAGACAGCACAACAAATTAGACCCTGGAAAGCCAAATTAGACCCTAAGCTCTTCCACAGTGCTCCTGACATCCCTAATGATGAGATGGAAGGCATTTAAGGAACAAAGTCAAAAACAAGTAAGAAGTGTCAGCTTTTTTTAATTACAGTGCATTTTATTACAGCTGTTAAAGGACTAAGATATTTTGTATGTTGCAGGAGGTATGCCTGGCATCATGTTCTCTCTGAGAGCTGTAAATCAAGCACTGAGGCCCTTTTAAGGCATGCCAACGTCGAGGTCAGAAGAGCACCCCACAAACGTAGGGATATCCAGGGCACTCTGAACCTTCAAGGCTCCATGAGCCACACTACACCTGGGACATCCAGCAAACATCCAGTTACCAAAGTTGTGAGTATATTGTCTAGCCCTTTTCAGAATGCACTGATAGTGTGTCATGGGATTAGCCTCAGGATCATCTGATTTTGATTAATTCACATTGCCAGTGATTTTTGCAATCTGTGCATGCTCACGCACACACACACACACACACACACACACACACACACACACACACACACACACACACACACACACACACACATAAAAATTCTGTAAAGACATGTGACATCAGGATGTGACAAGTAATGTACAAATAAGTGTTGCGTCTTTTCCACTTTTATGTATATTCCACTTTTTTTCCTCAATTCTTTGTGGAAAAACTACACTATCACTGCTGTTTTTAATTTGATTATATAGTGCTTCATGGGACTGCAGTTATTTCTAAAGCCTTTAAGTACACAGTCTTGTACCTTTTGTCTTTTTGTCCAGTTTTCAAAAATGTTTTTTGTTGTGGAGATTGTCATCACAATTTTTTATATCTCTCTTTATTTAAATGCTTAAAGCATGAATGCACTCTATAAGAGATTTAGAAAATGAAGGAGAGAGAGAACGTTTTATGTATATAGTACCTCAACACAAGCTCAAGGTTGCATAACAAAAACATACACTGAATTTAAAAGAAGTAAAAATAAACAAAATCCCAAGTAGAATTAATCTATACATATTTCACACAGTCATTTTAAGCTAAGTGGTAGTGTGTTCCTGAGATGTGTAAAATTATCTTTTACCCATAGTAGACAGTCAGAATTTGGGCTATTTCAGACAATCTAAACGATGAAGGGCTGGGGGAAGTAAGAAACGATAATTAACTGGAAGATGGGTAGATGGTAAAAGACAATACAGAATGTTTGTCTAAAGGTCATTGGTTCAGTTTTTGTGGTAATATTGTATTTTATCCAATAGCCATGTTACCTGTTACCTGATGCAAAAGCTAATTATACACCATGTGTGCTTGTGTTTTTCAGCGGCTGTGAGGTGCAACCAAGCGTGCCGTAGGTATCCTGAAAAGTGAAGCCAAAAGTTTTCGATCGCCCCCCGGTGGCTGGCTGCAGTATAGGTCATAAACCCCGCCCTCTCCATGTAATCTAATGGGACGTGAGCCAAACTAAATAATCGAATTACACGGCAAATAATTTTTTTCCAAAGGTGATTTCCATCGTGTGAGGTAGTTTTTATAATGCTGATTCATGCTCAGGTGTTCGTTTTTCTAATAAGTTTGCATTTAAGTAGTTATTTGATGCTATAAAAACGGGGTGTGGTGTCATGATTGTGATCGTGCGATTGGGTCTGCGGGAGTTTGGGCAGGACTTTGACACCGCGGCTCCGCCTCACGACACTACTGCGCATGCTCTGGCTCCAAACGAACCTCTACTGCGCATGCTCTGGCTCCAAACGAACCTCTACTGCGCATGCTCTGGCTCCAAATGACGTAACTTCCCCCAAGATGGTAGCGGCCATATTGAGCTGTTTTGGCTTCACTTTTCTATAGTGGAAAGAAGCGGAGACGCGTTGTCCATCTTTTTTACAGTCTATGGGTGCAACTGTCTGACATCTGAGGCCAAAGAAAAATTAATTCATGCCATCATTAAAAGATGGCTATATCTCGCCCCAGACAGAGATGGTGGCCGAAAAGAGAGGATGAAGAATAGAGTGTGTGAGGAGAGTACGACTAGTTAACAGACTTTAGGAATGGATGTTCCAAGGCTCTGTTCAGAGTGCAACTTCCTGACCATAAACCTGGACGCTCAAGTGTTATGTGAAGTGAAACTCGATGAGTAGAAACAAGTGTTCAAGTGTATGTCAAGTAAATTTTGTTCCTAATCAGAAACATGGACAGTCAAGCTTTAGACAAAGCATGAAACTTCATGATCAGAAACATGGATGATCAAGTGTTACATTTAAAATAAAACTTCATGAACTAAAACATGGCACAGAACTTCTACTTACTTCATTTTTATTGCAGAACTGACAGGGGAGTGGTATTTCAGAGTTGTTTGAACAACTTTAAAATGTCAGGTGTCAATGCTTTGATGTTAACATGATTAAACATTTGTTAAGAATACTGTCTTTGTTGTGATTATTTATCTAGGAGGTTATGGCTGACATGTGGAACCCATCTGGTCCAGCATATAGGACCAGAATAGAGCCAGCTATGGTCACACAGGTGGCAGAGATATTGATCTCTCATGGCCTTTTTATGGCCCATATTTTGGCTGCCAGGTTTAGTTCACCTGTAGATCAGGCTTGGGTGTGGCTCAGTTTTGGGCATTCTGGTTAAACACTGGTGTTGATATGGTTTACTTAAGGCTGTGTTTTGGTTCAAATGTTACATTTTGATCTGGCCCAATTCAGGGCCAGTTATAGTTAATTTACTTGGCTGAGACTTGGGCCAGTTATGGCCCATGCGTGGCCCTTGTCTGGAATCCAGACCTGGTCCAGTCATGTACCGTAATTCACTGCTGTATTTGGGCCAAGTGAAAGTGGATTGTGTGGCCCATCACTGGGCCAAACCAATTTTGCTATGTGGGTAGGTACGTGTGGAGTGTTTTGATTCTTCCAGATGTTTTTGAACTCTTGGAGACAGATGCCCTCTATATTTCTGTCTTATGGTCCTGCTAAGTCATGACTCATTTGTACTATGACTAGTACCTTCGCTCATTACTACCTTGACTCAGTTTGAAGCAACAGGTCATCTTCAGGCTATAGCACCTTTATTTGGTGCTCATATTCAGTAGTGGATAGAATTTTTTTTGTTTTTTCCAAAATTGATTCAATGAACGTGAAAGGTCTAGGAAGAATTAAAAGTCATCTATTACATCATAGTCACATCTTTAGTTCATTAGAAATTTATGCTAAATTTATGCTAAACAATGATGTCAGAATTCAGACCTTTTTAAATAGCATTTCTTTCTCTTTCATTCATTTTTTCCCCTCTGAATTCTGTTTACATTTCGCAATTCTATGGAAGCCTGTTTCCGCTACCGAATAAAAAATAAAAAGGTATTTGCAACTCCCGCAATTCTGACTTTTTTCTCGCAATTGCAAGTTTACATCTCACAAATCTTTTTATCTTAGAAAATAATCTCACAATTAAAAAAAATAAAGTCAGAATTGCGTGATATAAACTCACAATTGCGAGTTATGTAGTCAGAATTGCAAGATATAAAGTCAGAATTGCAGGATATAAACTCGCAATTGTGAAAATAAGTCAGAATTGTAAGATATAAACTTTTTTTCTCACAATTGTAAGTTTATATCTTGCAATTCTGAGTTAAAAGCAATTATGTGCTGTAAAGTCAGAATTGCAATTGCAGACAAAGTCTTGCGCTTCTGAGAAAAAGTCACAAATGGCAGATATAAAAACACAATTGTTACTTTTCTCTCAGAATTACGAGTTTACACGCAATTCTGACTTTATAACTCACAATTGTAAGTTGATATCTCACAATTATGAGAAAAAAAGTCACAATTTCAATGTTTTATCAGGATTATGAGATAAATAAAAAAAAAATTATGCCAAAAATCATTAGGATAATAAGTAAAGATCATACTCCATTAAGCGTGAATATACCAAAGCTTAACTTTTGGTTAGTAATATGCATTGCTAAGAACTTCATTTGGACAATTTTAAAGTCGATTTTCTCAATATTTGGATTTTTTGCATCCTCTGGTTCCCTTTTTTAAAATTTTTATTTTATAATGTGGCAGAAGCTTTTATAAAAATTGCTTGTAAATTTTACAAATAATTACCAAGAATCGGTATATAAGACATTCAATTAAGCATGAAATTTGGAAGTAAAAACTGAAATTTTATTTTCTTTCCAAACATAGTCCAATAATCTTTTTTACAACTTCAAAAAGTCATTTTTTACAGTGTGGTCTCTTTTCCCATGCAGTTGTTATGAATGAAGTCTGGAGTGCTTAAAGGAACACTCCACCTTTTTTGGAAATAGGCTCATTCTCCAACTCCCCCCGAGTTAATAAGTTGAGTTTTACCGTTTTGAAATCCATTCAGCCGTTCTCCTGTTCTGGCGATATCACTTTTAGCATAGCTTAGCATAGATCATTGAATCCTATTAGACCAATATCATCGCGTTCAAAAATGACCAACGAGTTTCAATATTTGTCCTATTTAAAACTTGACTCTTCTGTAGTTATATCGTGTACTAAGACCGGTGGAAATGCAAAGCTTCAATTTTCTAGGCTGATAAGATTAGGAACTACACTTCCATTCCGGCGCAATAGTCAAGGAAGTTTGCTGCCGTAATATGGCCGAAGCAGGAGCAGTAATACCACGCAGCACATGTGCAAATGCTAAACTAGCTGGGAACTAATTTCTGATAATACTCCGCCTGCTTCGGCCATATTACGGCAGCAAACTTCCTTGACTATTACGCCGGAATGGAAGCGTAGTTCCTAGTCTTATCAGCCTAGAAACTCGCAGCTTTGCATTTCCACCGGTCTTAGTACACGATATAACTACAGAAGAGTCAAGTTTTAAATACAACAAATATGGAAACTCGTTGGTCATTTTTGAATGCGATGCTATTGGCCTAATAGGATTCAATGATCTATGCTAAGCTATGCTAAAAGTGATATCGCCAGAATAGGAGAACATCTGAATGGATTTCAAAACGGTAAAAATCAACTTATTAACTCGGGGGGGAGTTGGAGAATGAGCCTATTTCCAAAAAAAGTGGAGTGTTCCTTTAAGCTTCATAACATTTCGAATTTTAATTCTGTTATTTGTATTATTACTATTTTTTTCATTTTCTACAGAAGAAAAAAAGTCAGATTGTCATAAGAGTGAGTAAATGATGACAAAAAAACTTTCAATTTTACAATAGTTTTATATTTTTGATTTTAATTTTAGCTATATACCATATGGTATCTAATGTGTTTGCCACTTCATGATGCATCTACATCAACTGATAAGCCACAGGTGGAAAACTGAGCTTGTATAGGGATTTGTTTTTTTCCTGTGCACAGCATTATGAAGTATTTGTTACTCTGATGGTAAAATTGAATGGAAAAGACCACGAGGCGATGCAAATGGCTCTTTTGATCTGTCAACAGCCTGCAGATTTTTGTTTCCTCTTTTACCCGGTAACTGCTAATGGGTAATATGATGTATTGCATGTCAGCTTGGCATTATTAGATACGCACTCAAAGAGTCTTGTTCATAAGGATTTTTTTTTCTTTTTTTTTTTGCTTATTCAGCCATTTGAATTCTCGCCTTTCATATACAAAATTACTCTGATGGATTGATAGGAAAACATGTACTAACAGGGAGAGAAAGAGAGAAAGAGGCTGGCGTGGATGTTCATGCTGGCAGCGCGGATTGTGGCATCTGTTGATGAAGAAACAGCATACTGCTCTAAGTCAGGTTTCTTTTTTCTCGTTCCTAAAACAAATTTTGATGTCTTGAGTGTTGTCATCTGTTTATTGCATGCTTTAAATGAGTTGTGATATTTGCCTTAAGGGTTTAATTGCAAATATTAAAGTGATTGTTCTCAGGTGTTAAAGAAGTTGTTCACTTCCAGAACAAACATTTACAGATAAATTACTCATTGTCATCCAAGATGTTCATGTCTTTCTTTCTTCAGTCATAAAGAAGTTGTTTTTTGAGAGAAAAAAAAAAAAGTTTCAGGATTTGTCTCCATGTAGTGGACTTCTATGGTGCCTATAAATTTGAACTCCCAAAATGCAGTTTAAATGCAGCTTCAAAGGACTCTAAACAATCCCAGCCGAGGTAGAAGGGTCTTGTCCAAATAAACGATTGGTTATTTTCTAAAAAAAAGGACAATTTATATACTTTTTAACTTCAAAAGCTCATCTTCTCTAGCTCTGCGTGTACTGTGTATTCCAGTTCATGACAGTTAGGGTATGTCGAAAAACTCCCGTCTCGATTTCTCCTCCAACTTCAAAACCATCCTACATTGTTTTTTTTGTTTTTTTTTACCTTTTTTGTAAATGTCGTTTGATCTTCATTGCACGTTCACTTTATAAACAATTGGTCGGTACTTCTGCAGCGATGTGGGGCGATTTTAAAGTTGGAAAAGAAAAAGTGATGGGAGTTTTTCGACATACCCTAACTGTCTTGAACTGAAATATGCAGAGTTCACACAGAGCTAAAAAGTTAAAAAGTATATACATTTTTTTTTTTTTAGAAAATAACCAATTATTTCGCTAGATAAGACCCTTCTTCCTCGGCTGGGATCGTTTAGAGCCGTTTGAAGCTGCATATAAACCACGTTTTGGAAGTTCAAACTCAGGGGCACCATAGAATTCCACTATATGGAGAGAAATCCTGAAATGTTTTCCTCAAAAAACATAATTTCTTCACATACCCTAACTGTCTTGAACTGAAATATGCAGAGTTCACACAGAGCTAGACAAGATGAGCATTCGAAGTTAAAAAGTAAATAAATTGTCTTTTTTTTTTATAAAATAACCGATTGTTTCGCTAGATAAGACCCTTTTTCCTCGGCTGGGATTGTTTAGAGCCCTTTGAAGCTCCTTTTAAACTGCATTTTGGAAGTTCAAACTCACAGGCACCACAGAATTCCACTATATGGAGAGAAATCCTGAAATGTTTTCCTCAAAAAACATAATTTCTTCACATACCCTAACTGTCTTGAACTGAAATAAACAGTTTATGCAGAGCTAGACAAGATGAGCATTTAAAGTTAAAAAGTATATAAATTGTCTTTTTTTTTTTTTTAGAAAATAACCAATCGTTTCACTGGAAAAGACCCTTCTACCTCAGCTGGGATTGTTTAGAGCCCTTAAAATGCTTTCCTCGAAAAACATAATTTCTTCACATACCCTAACTGTCTTGAACTGGAATACACAGAGTTGACACAGAGCTAGACAAGACTAGCATTTGATGTTAAAAAGTATATAAATTGTCAGTTTTTACGGAAAATAACCGATTGTTTCGCTAGATAAGACCCTTCTTCCTCGGCTGGGATCGTTTAGCGCCGTTTGAAGCTGCATATAAACCACGTTTTGGAAGTTCAAACTCAGGGGCACCATAGAATTCCACTATATGGAGAGAAATCCTTTAATGTTTCCTCAAAAAACATAATTTCTTCACATACCGTAACTGTCTTGAACTGAAATATGCAGAGTTCACACAGAGCTAGACAAGATGAGCATTCGAAGTTAAAAAGTAAATAAATTGTCTTTTTTTTTTTTTTATAAAATAACCGATTGTTTCGCTAGATAAGACCCTTTTTCCTCGGCTGGGATTGTTTAGAGCCCTTTGAAGCTGCTTTTAAACTGCATTTTGGAAGTTCAAACTCACAGGCACCATAGAATTCCACTATATGGAGAGAAATCCTGAAATGTTTTCCTCAAAAAACAAAATTTCTTCACATACCCTAACTGTCTTGAACTGAAATAAACAGTTTATGCAGAGCTAGACAAGATGAGCATTTAAAGTTAAAAAGTATATAAATTGTCTTTTTTTTTTTTTTTTTTAGAAAATAACCAATCGTTTCACTGGAAAAGACCCTTCTACCTCAGCTGGGATTGTTTAGAGCCCTTAAAATGCTTTCCTCGAAAAACATAATTTCTTCACATACCCTAACTGTCTTGAACTGGAATACACAGAGTTGACACAGAGCTAGACAAGACTAGCATTTGATGTTAAAAAGTATATAAATTGTCAGTTTTTACGGAAAATAACCGATTGTTTCGCTAGATAAGACCCTTCTTCATCGGCTGGGATCGTTTAGAGCCGTTTGAAGCTGCATATAAACCACGTTTTGGAAGTTCAAACTCAGGGGCACCATAGAATTCCACTATATGGAGAGAAATCCTGAAATGTTTTCCTCAAAAAACATAATTTCTTTATGACTGAAGAAAGAAGGACATGAACATCTTGAATGACAAGAGGGTGAGTAAAATATCTGTAAATTTTTGTTCTAGAAGTAGACTTCTCCTTTAATAGTTTGGGATGGTCATATCTAAACAAGTAAATAATATGTTGTTTAGTGCATATTGGTCATTATATGGGGGCAGTATGTAATTATTTTAATGTTTTATATGGACATTCTAGTGTAAAGTGTTTATTATAGATGCTTTATTTGCACACATTAAGAGTCACATTGCTTCATTCAGGCCAAGATGAGTGTCTTCTGTATTTTAACAACTTTAAACTCCTGTTTGGGGAAACAAGTGCCCCCTGGTGGTATTGAAATGAACTGGAAAATGTAGATTTGACTGTTTGAACTGAAGTTAAATCCACTGCATTTTACATATTTGCTCATATTATTATTAGACAGTTAGATTTGAGTTTGAATCAGTTACAGGAAAATAATAATGGTGGTTGTTCTGATCAGTGAGACCTTTTTTTGCAAAAGATAGGATGGAGGAATATTATATAACAACCAGATTGTAGAACAGATACAATCCAGGTGAATATTACGTAACATCTGTTGAATTAAACGTAGGATGTAGGCGAATGGCGTCAAAGTCAAAATCATGAAAGATCAGTGGAAGCAAATACTAAGCACATGGTCAAACAAACAAATAGGGGATGTGAGCGGTTGCACGGCCAGATGGTTGAAGCATGTACGTTCGCACGGGAGGTCATCGGAATGGAGAAAATAAGGGAGAGAGAGTGCCCGACTCTTTTAATCCCATCGGCCGAGCTGCATTCCCATAATGGGAAATTAATAACATGAGCATGATTTCAGATTAAACAGAGCAGTTAGGACCATTAGATCACTTTCATCGCTGGCATTAGGGCAGTGGATCAGGGATTTTCCCTCCAACACAAATCCTGCAAAGTAGGTCAGTGTCTATTGAGTATTAGCACCATGGCTGTGCTCCTGTTGTTTTAGCTCCAGGACAAGGAATTAACCCTTGGGACAGCTGAACAGGATAGGGGCAGGGGTTGTTTGAAGGGTAAGTTGAGGGGGTAGGATGGAGGGCATGATTGGATCAGCCCCCGGGCACGAGGACGAACGTAGTCGAATGTGACGAGACCTAAACCCAAGCTTTACTTCTAATACCTATACACCCTCTTTGCATTTTCAATTACTAGAGCTAACTAACACTGCTGGAACTGACTAAATCTCCACCAGTACCTGTCAGCAGGATCCCCCATTCAATGCTCCCCTATTAGATCTTCTTTATCCCTAAGCCCCACTTTCAAGACCGAAAAGAGTCAACTGTTCTTGTTCAGGACAGTACATTTTTACAGGGATAGTTATCCCCAAAAAATCGCTCTAAACCTGTATATTTTTTTTTTTTGGACTGTTGTTTTAAACCTTATTGTCTTTAACATAACACTGGTTTTATTTATTTATTTATTTTAAACATATTATTTTTTGACCATGCAAAGAAAGTTGATGAGTGTTGATTTTATATTATACTATATTTTGTTTTATTTTATTTTATTATTTTATTTTATTTTCACTTTATTTTATTTTATTTTTATTTTAGTTTATTATTTTTTTTTATTAATTAATTAATTTTTATTTTATTTTATTTTACTTTACTTACTTTATTTTTATTTTATATTTCCTTTTTTTCTTTAATTGAATTAAATTTAATTTTATTTCATTTTTCATTTCATTTTATTTCATTTTACTCATTTTAATTTTCATTTGTTTTATTTTGTTTCTTTTTAATTAACATTACTTTTTATTTAATTTAATTTTAATTGTATTGCTTTACATTTTATTTCATTTCATTTTATGTAATTTTATTTCATTTCATTTTATTTTTTCATTTTACTCATTTAGTTTAATTTAGTTTTATTTGATTTTACCCTTTTTATTTTGTTATTTTATTTTATATTTCAATTTGATTTTATTTTATTTTATTTATTTTTTTAATTAAATGAAAGTTTATTTTGTACTTAATTTTACTAATTTTATGTATTTTTCATTTGTTTTATTTTTTATTTCATTTTATTAATTTCATTTTCATTTCATTTCACTTAATTTTACTTTTTAATTTTATTTAATTTTACCAATTTTATTTTATTTTATATTTCAATTTAATTTAATTTAATTTTTTTTTTTCATGTCATTTCATTTTACTCATTTGATTTATTTTTAATTTGTTTTTTGTTTTTTTCATTTTATTAATTTAATTTTATTTATTTCGATTTAATTTCACTTCATTTTACTTTGTCATTTTATTTAATTTTAATTTATTTAATTTTACTCATTTTATATTTCATTTTTTCCCTTTTTAAATTTAATAAACATGTATTTTATTTTTTTATTAAATTTAAATTTTATTTTATTTCATTTTACTCATTTTATTTTTTTTATTTCATTTTTAATTTAATTAATTTTTTTATTATTATTTTTTAATCTTGTTTAATTTCATATTTTTATTTAATTTCATTTTTTTCATTTTACTAATTTTATTTTCATTTATTTAATTTAATTTTACCCATTTAATTTGATTTTGTCTTTAATTTAATTTGTTTTTTATTTTTTTATTTTACCCATTTAATTTTTTTATTTAATTTTTAATTTATGTTTCTTGTAACTTTCAGAATTTAAGTATTTAATATTAGTAGTAGTTATATTATTTTTATTTTTATTTTTTGGTGAATGATCCCCAATATTGTCCTTTGGTAGGTCTTCAACACTGTTGTTTTTTTATTTTAACTTTAACCACACTTACTTTGGCTAAGCGATCTCACACCTCTCCAGCACTCCCTTTCTGCTGTGATCCGATGGTCTAATCCAAGACAGGATATTATACTGAAAACAGTGGGAACTCGCACAGGAAATGCATCTCAGAGGGTGGGCCGTCCTCGATGAATTACGTGCATAGTTTAAGACACATGCGGCACGCCTGTGCCCGGGTTATTTCCACCTGACATGCTGAACCCAGATAAGCTGGATGGAGGCAAGATGGCGATGAGCGGAAGGCGGCGTGTAGGTGGAATGTGTACACTGTAGCAAGGGCTCAAATGACTTGACACTGCTCCAGGGACTCAGCTGCTTGGCAAAAGAATAATCAGCACACATACCAGAAGAACCAATTACAATCAATGTCTGTAATAACCACATCCCGGAGTTGTCAGTGACAAAGATCATGAACGGAGGTCAAGGCCCTCTCAGATTAGTGGGGCTTGTTTTGCTTGGTTAGCTGTGGGCCCTGCAGGGGAACGGGGACACTGGCAGCGCCTGTCAGATACCAGCGGAAATGAGCTAGGTGTATTTCCACATGAAAAATTGTCTTTGTATTGGACTAAAGAAGAGGCTGCAGTATATTCATCTGGCTGTTCCTGCATTATTGTCTCGTTTTTTATAATGCATTATTTTTTTTCCACGCAAAATGTTCAGTCTTGCATTACCATGTCTAAAGGAAGTGAATAGACCATTGCTTCAAGGATAGATCCTAGAAAGCGGACATTAGGTGAATAGTGGCACGTAACAAAGGATGACATCAGTATCAGTGTTATCAGGCAGATGTATGCAAAATTGTGCCTAATGGAGCAGGTATAATAGATGGGGAAATTCCTATTAATGACACATCAGCAACCTCCACTCTGGGCTGATCGCTCTGTAATGTCATTAGCACTGGTATGCAGGTTTTTGGGAAGACAGAGCGCCGGAGTCTTCCTTTGGGAGAGCTGTGTCTGGCGCGTGGGAAAAGAACCAGAGCATAAGGCAAAGGATAGTGAAGGCCATTGCATTGAAAGACTTTTCATGAAGGAGTTTTTGAAGACTGGGGACTCTACGGGGAGCCACAAACCAGGACTCAGTAGTTGAGCCTCTTTGGCCTAGCCTCTGAAACCCAGTCAAAGAGAGAATTGGACTAAGCTCTGGGGTAATCTATGATGTCATTAAAAGTGACAACATCTGCTGATCTGATCTGATGCTACTTTGTACTGTATGTCTCACTCTACCACCTCTTGAAGTGTCATCTATCTATCTATCTATCTATCTATCTATCTATCTATCTATCTATCTATCTATCTATCTATCTATCTATCTATCTATCTATCTATCTATCTATCTATCTATCTATCTATCTATCTATCTTCGGTTGTTCTGTCATTCTATCGTTCATTCTGTTCATTCTATTTATTGTTTGATTAATCGAATGACTGATAGATGATAGAAAGATAGAACACTATATAGATAGGAAGAAAGAAAGAAAGAAAGAAAGGGCGATAAAATAACAAAACAATCAATATAACGATTGATAGAATGATAGAACGATAGATAAAATGGCAGAATGGTAGATAGGGTGAAAAAAAAACAGAACAATCAGTAGAATGACAGAACGATGGATAGAGCAATAGAACGACAGAATGATCAGTAAAACTACTGATAAATAGACGGACAGAACAATAGAACTATCAAACTATATATATATATATATATATATATATATATATATATATATATATATATATATATAGATAGATAGATAGATAGATAGATCAACAGAATGAACAATAGAACGATAGAACAACAGAATGATAGATAGATAGATAGAAAGAACAACAACAACAGAATGAACAATAGAATGATAGATAGAACAACAGTACAAATGATAGAACAACAAAACAAATGAACGATGATAGATAGAACAACAGAACAAACGATAGAATGATAGATAGAACAAAACGGACGATAGATAGAACAACAGAACGAACGATAGAACGATATATAGAACAACAGACTGAATGATAGATAGCACAGAAGAAATGATAGAATGATAGATAGAACAGAACGAACGATAGATAGAACAACAGAACGAACGATAGAACAATAGAACAGAATGATAGATAGATGGATAGATAGATAGATAGATAGATAGATAGATAGATAGATAGATAGAACGATAGAATGATAGAACAGAATGATAGATTGAACAACAGAATGAACGATAGAACGATAGATAGAACAACAGAATGATAGATAGATAGATAGATAGATAGATAGAACAACAACAGAATGAACAATAGAATGATAGATAGAACAACAGTATGAATGATAGAACGATAGATGGATAGAACAACAAAACAAATGAACGATAGATAGATAGATAGAACAACAGAAGAAATGATAGAATGATAGATAGAACAGAATGAACGATAGATAGAACAACAGAATGAATGATAGATATATAGATAGATAGATAGATAGATAGATAGATAGATAGATAGATGGAATGACAGAGATATATAGATAGATAGATAGATAGATAGATGGATAGAATGACAGAGATAAAATGATAGATAGATAGATAGATAGATAGATAGAATGACAGAGATAAAATGATAGATAGATAGATAGATAGATAGATAGATAGATAGATAGATAGATAGATAGATAGATAGATAGATAGATAGAATGACAGAGATAAAATGATAGATAGATAGATAGATAGAACAACAGAACAAATGATAGAACGATAGATAGAACAACAGAATGATAGAAAGAAAGAAAGAAAGAAAGAAAGAATGAATGAATGAATGAATGAATGAATGAATGAATGAATAATCAAATAATAGAATGATAAAATGACCGAATGGAAGAAAGGGCAAAAAAAAAAAAAAAAAAAAAAAACAGAACAATAGATAGATAGAAAGAAAGAAAGAAAGAAAGAAAGAAAGAAAGAAAGAAAGAAAGAACGATAGAAAGAAAGGAAGAAAGAAAGAATGATAGAAAGAAAGAAAGAAAGAAAGAAAGAAAGAAAGAAAGAATGAATGAATGAATGAACAATCAAATAATAGAATGATAAAATGACCGAATGGAAGAAAGGGCAAAAAAAAAACAGAACAATCAATAGAATGATTGATAGATAGATAGATATATAGATAGATAGAATGAATGAATAAATGAATGAATGAATGAATGAACAATCAAGTAATAGGATAATAAAATGACCGAATGGAAGAAACGGCAAAAAAAAAAAAAAAACACAAAACAATCAACAGATAGATAGATAGATAGATAGATAGATAGATTATGTCTATCTATCTATCTATCATTCTACAGTATCGTTTGATAGATATCTGTTGTTCTGTCCGTCTATTTATCAATAGTTTTACCAATCATTCTGTCTTTCTATTTCTCTATCCATCGTTCTGTCTGTCTATCGTTCTATCATTCTATCTGTATCTGTCTATCGTTCTATCTGTTTTTCCTTCTATCTCTCTTTCTGTCTATCCATTTATCAATAGACCTGTTGATTATTCTATCATTTTATTGATGTAACATATATTGCTCTGTCGTTCTACTATCTGTAGTTCTTCTAATTATGTTTATCTATCATCATAGTCTTACATTACATAGCAGTTATGCTGTTTTCAGCGTTCACTATGTAATTCTCTGTCAGTATAAATGAACTGAATAAACGTGATAACACTATTGCTTAGTGTTTGCCAAAGTCAAACAATCGGCAAACTCAACAAGTGATAGCTCATATAATGACAGGACAGGAGTAAAAGCAGACTTAGATATTAGTTACTATGGCAACTTGAGGAGAGAAGTGTGTGCGTGAGTGTGGAAGAGAGATATGTCTCCCTGCAGTAGGACAATGACGCCAGCTGTGTGCATGATTGGCATCCCAATCTGTTTTGAGTGATGTGCCAGAGGAGAGGTGGGAATCCGGTGCAAATGACCCCTTTGACCTTTTCTCAAGACCACGTTTCACAAAGTTTTTTTTTCCACCATATTAGAGTCTTCAACAACAAACAGACCTCTTCGTGTTCGTTATGTGCTGGTCAGCAGGCTCTGTACTTGGCTGTGCATTTTTATTTTTATTTTATTTTATTTTATTTTATTCATTAATTTAGTTCTTTAAACCTTTCTTTATAATTGTATACCCTATATATAAATGCCCCATTCTAAATATGATTTTAAGTCTGCAGAATCAGTAAATTTGTGAAGCTGCAGTGTCAGATGCTAGGGTTAAGTTATCTACGACCTCATGTCAGTGCAGCACAGTTGTTTACACTGTCATTATCAAGTCTTTTAAGGCATCAGCCACTAACTTAAAGAGAATCATAGGTGAAGGTCAAGGCTGGTACAAGAATACAAAAGATCAGATCTTGCACTAAAAGAAAAAGTAAAGAAAAGGGGTTTGCTCACAGGGAGTTACGAACAAGCTTGTGAGATATATAGAATCAACTGTCAGAAGGTCAGTGGGTTTACAGCTGATAATATAATTTTAGATGGTCCAGGGAAAAAGGAGGGGGACAGCAAGAGGTAAACAGCAACCTGAACCCATCGTTGTCTCATTACTTCTCTTGTAATACTTCCACTTGTTAAAATTACCACACTATTATTTGCAAAGCATTGCTTTTTTGAATGTAGTCTCTCAGACATTTACCCTTACATTACAAAGGCTTGACCTTAAATAAATCACTTTTTTAAAACATTTTTTGGCATTAAGAGAAAGCAAGTCAGTGCTTTATTTTGCAATATCAAAGATAACAACTCTTTTAGTGCAGCCATGCATTCACCTTTTCTGGCTGCAGAGGGCACTGAAGACACATGGCACTGCAAATATAAGACAACCGCTATTTAGAAAAGGAAACCCATGATCTGTGGAGAAGTTGTGTGAAGAGATTTTAAGAATGGTGCGTTACAGGATATTAGGTGACGCTTATATAAAATCTTGAAATTATTTATATTGTGGAAAAAAAAAGTATATTTAATAGCAACAATAATAAAATGGAGGATTTTTTGTGTTTAAAACACATACTTTTCTACAGTTTATCTTATACTGATTGTATGATATGGTATGAATAGTGCATCACAGGACATTAGATGATGCTTATATACAATCCTGAAATTATTTATATTGTGGAAATAAAAAATTAATAGCAACAAAAATAAAATGGAGAATTCTTTGTGTTTAAATTATACTTTTCTACAGTTTATCCAGTATCTTATACTGATTGTATGATAACACTTTACAATAAACTGTCATTTGTTAACATTAGTTAATGTATTAACTAACATGAACGAACAATTAAACATTTATTACACTGTTTATTAATCTTTGTCATTCATTGTTTGTTCATGTTAGTTCACAGTGCATTAACAAATGTTAAACACAACTTGTGATTTTAATAATACTTTAGTAAATGCTGAAATTATCATTAACTGGGATTATATGACATATAATTTAAATTACAGGCTATATATTATTTGTGGCAAAAAAACCTGATTATACAAAAAACTATTGGAAATTAAGCCGAAATTAAACACAACTATTAAAATCGAAACAACTAGGTTTACAGTCATGTCTTTGGCAAAGCTGACACTGTTCTTTTTTGGTTTCTCTTTGAGTCATTCTTTTGTGAAGCGTCTGTTTTCTTACCAAAGCCACTTCTTGTACTTGAGATTAAAGTACATATAAGCTTCAGATAGAGAAGAGAAAAGGAAAAAGAGATATACAAAGAGAAACTGCCAGCAATTTAAGAACGGATCTCAAGAAGCTTAAATCCCTCTAAGCCTGAGCCCAAGCAATCTTTCAATCATGAACAGGCATTGCTGGACACGCAGCCTTCCAGCGCACACATACACTTTCTTTAACGTCTTTGCGCCTCTGCTGTGTGTAGGATTAGGGCATTAATGCCATTGATGGCATGTTCGTTTATTTGAAACTTTTTTTTATATGCAAAGTCAAAGCCACCTGAATCCATTTATGTTGATATTTAGTTTTTGATTTTATTAATTAATTTCCTACATGCTCACTCACAAGGCTGCTTGACAAAACGCGTGATTACAAGTTGTGTCTGTGTCAGAAAGCGGCAATCTGATGTATAGCATTTGTTAAGCTGTTACTCTCTGTAATGACAGCCAATTTGAATGCACATGTAAATGCCCGGGAGAAGTTTCCTCCATTCTTCTTCGCACAATGAGGGCTGCCTCACCAATTCCTAATATATATTAATCTGGCACTCAGCACTTTGAAAAAGCCTTGTTGTGTCGTGTAATGAGCTGTTCGTACAGAGAAAGATATTAGACAAGCTTTGGTCACCATGGCAATTCTCCAAAACAACGTTTGGTCATTTATAAGATGCTACAACTGTAATTTATTTTACATGCCTCCATCACCAAAAGGCCTTTTTTAGCCATAATTAGTCATTTGTCTTTTAGTATCTCCAAAATGTGCATATACAGAGCTATTCTAAAATGCGCCACTATATCATATTAAGTTATAAATAATGCGCTGGTGGAATTAATTAATTTTATACGTCTCCTAACCCCCCCCCCCCCCCCCCACACACACACACACACACACTAATTCCTGGCAGTATTTTACATTTCACCATGTCAGCAATTACTGATGCACTTCCTAAACAATGACATATCACATTTATTTCTTGAAGGAGGGCCAGTGTAAAAATCACTTAGTATTCGTAGAAGGAGCCATTTTATGTGTGGAAAGCACTCGTTACTTGTGAATCTGGATTTTCTTACATAACAGACTATTAATAATGGAATGTGCATGTGTTCCACTGACACCTGTATCAAAGATTGGTATGCAATTTAGTATAAATGTGACCCTGGACCACAAAACTAGTCATAAGAGTCACATTTTTGAAATTGAGGTTTATATATAATTTAAAAACTGAATAAATAAGCGTTCTATTAATGTATGGTTGTTAGGATAGGACAATATTTGGGGTGCAAAACAATCTGAGGGTGCAAAAAAATCTAAATATTGAGAGAATTGCCTTCAAAGTTGTCCAAATGAAGTTTGTAGCAATGCATATTACTAACCAAAAATTAGGTTTTGATATATTTGTGGTAGGAAATGTACTGGAGCATTTAATGGAACATGATCTTTACTTAGAATAGAAGAGAAATAGATCATTTTGACCCATGCAATGTATTTTTGGCTATTGCTACACATATACTCATGCTACTTATGACTAGGGTCTAGGGTCACTAATGTAGTGTAAATGTAGTGTCTGTTTTGTCTGTCTTATTGATATTACATAAACTAATATTGAATGTATGCCTGTATGAGTGATTGCAGATGATCAGAATGTGTTGCAGAGGGCTACTGTAACACCATTGTAAGTCTCTAATTGACACATGTATTGAACAGACTGGAGGGGTCTCATTAATCCTATGAAGAAAGTGACTGGTCACAACATAAGACATCTCAGATCAATCAAGATCACTTGGACACCATTGACAAAGGTAATGATTTTCTCACCTGTTGTGACTAGTATGTTTTGAGCTGCCAGCACCTGGGTGCTGACGCACAGACCAAAAACATGCTGAATGTATTTTAGGAAATTAATTAAAATTTTCGATAACACTTTAGTGTAGGGACCAATACTTATTAGTAACTAGTTGCTTATTAGCATGCCTATTAATAACATATTGGCTGTTTATACTTCTAAAGCATTTATTTTACATGACTAATTCTACATTCCTAATCCTACCCAATATCTGAACTTAACATGTACCTTACTAATTATTAATAAGCAGCAAATTAGGAGTTTATTGAGGCAAAAGTTGGATTTAATGAATTATTAATAGTGAAAAACCACCTTAAAATAAAGTGTGACCAACTTTAGTATAAGGAACAATTCTCACTATTAACTAGTCGCTTATTAGCATGTCTATTCATAACATATTGGCTATTCTACATGACCATATTCTACATCCCTGATCCTACCCAATATCTAAACTTAACATGTACCTTACCAACCATTAATAAACAAATTAGGAGTTTATTTAGGCAAAAGTTGAAGTTAATGGTTTATTAATAGCGAAAAACTACACCTTAAAATAAAGTGTGACCAACTTTAGTATAGGGAAAAATTCTCACGATTAACTAGTTTCTTATTAGCATGCCTATTTATAACATATTGGCTATTCTGCACGGCCATATTCCATATCCCTAATCCTACTTAATACATAAACTTAACAACTACCTTACTAACTATTAATATGCAGCAAATTAGTAGTTTATTAAGGCAAGAATAAACTACTAGTTTGCAAGAATTGGATCTTAAAATAAGGTGTGACCAAATTTTCTGTTCTGATAATTTGCAAACCAGAGTAAAAATCCTTGCACACTGAGTCCATAATGTTCTTTTTTTGCATTCGTCATTCTTTTTTTGTTTATCAAAATGCTTGCTACAGATGTGAAAACGCAGAAAATCGAACCCAATCCAATTTTTGTTTTTACGGCGGACGAAAGTTTTGGAGGTAGTGTGTAAAAGTGATTGACACAACATGAGGTTGTATTTTTTTTGTACTTAAATTTTGGACTCAGTGTGCAATGATCTTAACACTTTTTAATTGATTATCGTAGAGTATATACGAAGTATGATATTATTTAATTTTATGTAAACTGTTAAATTGTAATATCTGCCACCACCTGGGTGCTGAAGCACAGACCAAAAACACACAAAATACATTCTAGAAAATTAAACTTTAAAGAGTGTATGTGATGTATTGTGTAATTGTACTGAAACTGTTAAACTGCAAGTAAATAAAATGATGTAAATATTTGTCAGGAATTTTTAAGTTAATGCAAGTTAATTCTATTGACAGCATCAACTAAAATATTGAAAATATTGACTGGTCGGAGAAAAAAAAAGTTTCAGCAGGGCCAGGTTTATATATCTAGAGGAGTATTCCCAACAACTTTATAGCTCAATTAGAAAAATAGTTTAAGTGCTATAATAAATACAATCTTTACTTTCTTTTTTTTATATTTTAAACCCTCTAAAGTGATGGCCTGGTTTATTTTGATTTTAAAAGGATGGTTCACCAAAAATTAAAATTCTGTCATCAGTTACTCACTCTGATGTTGTTCCAAACCTGTAAGACCTTTGTCCATCTTCAGAACGCAAATTAAAATATTTTTGATGAAATTCAAGAGCTTTCTGACCCTGCATAGACAGCAGCGCAACTCCTTACTAAAGGTAGTAAGGATATTGTTAAAATAGTCCATGTGATGTCAGTGGTTCAACCATAAGTTTACAAAGCAAAAATAATACTTTTTGTGTCCAAAGAAAACAAAAAAATGACTTTATTCAACAATTTCTTCTCTTCCGTGTCAGTCTTCGACGTGCGTTTACAGTCCTGTTCTCTGAGACACCAGTGATAACATCTTTCAGGTACTACCAGATGGAAAAACCTGGTGTGACTAATTATTGTATATTTTCCTTTAATTATTATCATTTATAACCGCCAAAAGAAAAACATCAGCAAAGCTTTGCAGAACGGGAACAATGCCAGAACTCCAAATGAAGCGTTAGGATGGCCTGACTCGGCCCCTAAACCAGCCCCTTCTGATGCCAGTGTGAGACTACAGCAATCGATGCATTGCAAGGCAGGCTGTTCTTGAACTGCCATACCTTCACACAATAGTGTTATATTTTATGTGCCGGTAGGGATTATTTAGTGCTCCGTTATTCAAGAATAATGCCAAGAGGTGTTGTAAGTGTATCAGCAACAATAGCACCTTTCAATGAAACATTCTCTAGGGCTCATTACTGTGACTAAACAAGCCAACAGTCATGATCCAAGACTACAACTACAAACGGCCATTTAATAGACCACAGCAGTAAAAATAACACTTGAAAATGACATTTAAATAAATCACTGAGGCTCAAACCAGACTATGGTTCTCCACAACAATTAAAGCTGTATAACATATGCAACTTATTTTTTATTTATCCTTTTTTAAATCTATCTACAGTACGGTTTTAATTATTTGGGAGGATTAAACTATTTTTCTTCTAGTGCTCTTGCATTGCTTTTTTTTTTTTTTTTTAATAAATAAGCGATGTTGTCTTTGATGGCTGCTCAACAAAGAAGGAGCTGTCTTCAGCTGTAACCTCTACACACCGGAGTCTGGAACATGACACATGTCAGGCTATGATAAATGGTGCAGAGTCCCAGTAATTTCACCAGGAATGCCCTTGAGATGCCCAAGACCCTGATCGGAAATGTTATTGTTGAATTAAACCATAGAAAGAAATTCCCCCACCGCCGACATGAACAGAAACACACATAACAAAAAAGAAAAGGCAAAAAGTAATAAACTTTGCTCCTCTCCAATGCGTATATGCGCATGAGTTATGCTAGTGCGGCCATCCATCTTTTCTGCATTCTTTATGCAGTTATATTATTTTGGTTAAACTGAGATTCAACTTAATACTCATATGATAAATGGCATTTACGTGTGTATAGTTAAATTGGCACTCTCATGCTCGGGTCACCAGAGAATCTATTTTCCTCAGATACTATGCAGTATGTCTGTTGTACAGATTTTCCCCCACAAGTTCAATTGGGGAACATGAACTCTTCCACCCTGAGTGCAAGATATTTTGCGGTGAAATGTCTTCCAGCTATTTCCTCACTCTTTAATTAGAATTAAACACTTACAAACCTCAGTGATTGCACTGCTGTGAAATTACATTATGAGCTCAAGCTCACAGAAAAAAAAAAAGAAAAAACTCAGCCAAGCCAAACCATGAAAAAAAAGGGCAGAAATAATCACCCGCGGTCCAGTTTTACAGTACTAACCTTTCTCTCCCATTTGCAACGTTTTGGCTGGCAATTACTCCAAAAACTAATGCTAAGCACCCCTCTCTCGTTGTCCCTTCCGTCCTTTGACAAATAGGGCGTCCGGGCCTTTTAATTGGAATGGAAGGCATTGCAGATCTATTAGGGCAGGGCTGGAGAAACGGATGAGGCCGTCAGTGAGCACGGCAGGGAGCGGCGGAGCGAAGTCCCCCATCGCCCAGCTCTATCCATAACGGCCTGCGCATGCCACATGCTTCCGCTGTCAGATGTGCGGTGCCATGCCGGCCCCCAGGGGCGGCACACGAGTTCCCTGGCCAATGCAGAGCTTCAACCTCGCATTGGCACTGCTTGGCTTTTCCCAATTTAGAACACCTTCAGCACTACAAGGACTCGACTGTGCTGCTATGGGGGAGCCTTTCACCCCTGAAAATGGAGCTTCTGGTCGTCACAATGGCGATAAATCAGACTAAACGTTTGAGCGGCATATTGTTTATATCAGCAGTAAGCAGGCAATGGGAAAGGCATTATAGAAAATGGGATTTTCTGTTTGTACTTTTGACACATGTAACGTAATTGAATTCTTCAAGTTAAAGGGATAGTTCGCTCAAAAATGAAAATTCTGTCATTAATTACTCACCTTCATGTTGTTTCATACCCGTAAGACCTTTGTTCATCTGAACACAAATTAAGATTTTTTAAGTAAGTACATTGTTAAAATTAAGATTGAACCACTGATGTCAAATGGACTATTTTAATGATGTCCTTACTACCTTTCTGGGTCTTGAACGTGTCAGTTGCGATGTCTATGCAGGGTCAAAAAGCTCTCAGATGTTATCAGAAATATCTTAATTTGTGTCCCAGAGATGATGAAAGTGTTGTGGGTTAGGGACTGAGTAAGTAATGACAGAATTTTCATTTTTGGATCTCCTTAAAAATGAAGAAATTTAACAAAGAAAGTACATTTGGTACAAAAGTCATTTGGTTACTAAAAATTTAAATAATATATGTGACTCTGGACCACAAAACCAGTCATAAGTGGCACGGGTATATTTGTAGCAGTAGCCAACAATACATTGTATGGGTCAAAAATAGGTTTTATGCCAAAAATCAGGATATTAAGTAAAGATCATGTTCCAGGAAGATATTTTGTAAATGTCCTACTGTAAATATATCAAAACTTAATTTTTGATTAGTAATATGCTTTGCTAAGAACTTATTTTGGACAACTTTAAAGGCGATTTTCTCAATAGTTGTATCTTGGCCAAATATTGTCATATCCCAATAAACCTATCAATAGAAAGCTTATTTAAAAATAATAATAATAATAATAATTATAATAAAATGTATAATGCAGTGGATATAATTTTATATAATTATACAATAAAAAAACATTAATAATAATAAAAGGCTTAATATGACTGGGTTTTGCCCATTAACAGCTTTGTGTCCTTCAAATAAAGGATTTTTGGCATCTTCATTAAGTCAGCTCTCTGTTGTAAGAGCACTGTGTTTTAATTGGTCGACACTTACTGCATTAAACTGCCATTTATTTTTTTAAGTGAGTGCTTTCCCATCCACTCTTACAGCGGTGTGTGCAAACTTTTAGATGATCATCTTTCAACAATTAATGAACTCATTGTGGGCTGCTGAGAGGATAGAGTTACACACATTAATCTAGTCAACTAGATAATCTTACAAAGTTCAGTCCCATGGTAGTCCTGACCAAAATAAACCTGTTTCCATGATATTGAGTGTTGACTCTCATGCTCTGGATGTGCAATACATATGGATTAAGAGTAGATAGATGTGTACGTTATACTTCTGGTATGTCTGGAATAGCAATTTTTGTATGTATTGCGAAGCTATCAAAAAGTATTCTTTTAAAATCCCATGTAGTTGAATGCACATATTTTCAGTTAACTATCTATCGTGTACATATTTGATTGTATTTATTTTGTGATTTTACTTACTTGAATTGTACTGTACGTGATTGTACTTAACATCCATCCCTCAACAAAGTTGTCTTCTAGCAGGCAAATAGACAAGCGTAGGTGATTCCGTGATGGTGGAATTGCAGAATTCAGCAATAAAAACGGAATTTACTGTCATGGAATCTCACTGAATTTGCCTAATTTTGGATGAATAAATCAAAGCAGGTCAGTACATTTGAATCAAAATGCAATACAAACTAGTGTTTGTGAATATTAGAATACAGACACACAATTTCTGTTATTACACACATACTGAAGTGCACGTGACTCTCGCTGTGCTTTCATCCTTTGCCGTCTCAATATAGTAGATTGACACATAAACATAATCTCACTTTGTGAGCAGTTTACCGTTTCTTTTGAGAAAAACTATTGTCAAATCATATACAAACAAAAAAGTGACCCATCAAAATAAAAGTTTGGTTTAACTTGAAGAAACTGTGACAGAAATATATTATGCAATGTAATGATAGTACTAGTACTACTACTAATAACTACCTGATCTCATGACGAAAACATACCTGTGGGAACATTTTTGCAAGCTGTGAAATACATACTAATAGGTACATATCACTGCAGTTTCCATCAGAAATGTCCACTAGAGGCGGTAAAACAGCGAACACTTGTAATTGTTTTAGTATACAGTTGTGATTACAGCTCCGTATATGTTTCGCTTTCTGGACTCAACAAGGTAGCTCAGCTGGCATGGAATTGGACTGGGATGCGAAATCTTTGGGTACGAATCACATGAAAGATGAGAGATCGAAAAGAAAGCTAAAGCGGCATGCTTGCAATTGCATTTTTACATCACATTTGCTTTTGTTTATACTATCAAGTAGGTTTAGGTGTAGTGCTGATAGTACATTATTTTAAAACGTCACGGAGCATTAGAGTTATAGCGCCAGTACAACATGTACGTTCATTTGTTCCGGGGAAAAAACGTAACACTGTTTTAGTGCCACTCAGTGGATATTTCTGTTGGAAAATAGAGTCATATATACTTTTTGGTACGTATTTCTCATCTCGCAAAAATGCTCCCAGAGGTATGTTTTCTTCATGAGACCAGGTTAGCTAATAAAATTATTATTTAAACATTATTTTTGAATATTTCTGAAAACAAAAGAAACAAATAAATTGTTTATCAATTAAATAGATGATTAGATTTTAAATTTACGAAACCATTCAAATGTAATTAAAAAAAAAGTGGAAAACACATAATTTGGTAAAATATAACTGAATTTGCTGGGGAAAAAATTATTTCATGTGGCCCTAAAACTTTTAATAAATTGCTGTGAAATTATGTAAGTTTCATGGTCTCAATTAAAACAGTTAAATAAAACAGAAACAGAAATTTGAAAAATAAATAAATAAAACGACTAGGACAGAAGTTGAGCGTAAGGATCTTTATTTGATTTTGATAGTTACCCCAATGGAAATTTCCCGGTTCTCCCTGTGGCCTGTCCTTCTACCTGTGGACAGTGACTTGATTTGTCTTTCGATCTATTTTGTGTGGTTAACGGCTCATCATAAAGTGTTCATGACCGTCCTCGGAATGTCGTAGATGGTTCATCCCATTACCGCTTATTCAGACCTCCGAGCCGATCAATAGATTGCAAGTGATCAGTGTTTAGTTTGTCGTGATGTAGTTTTTGTTTTTGGGCAAGATGTGACGGCAGCCTGAGACGTCTTTGGTGAAAAAGCGAAAATAAAGCCCCTGTTTTCACTGCGGCCGTTCAGCTGGCTGCCTTCAATTTTATACCTGCAAAGTTTCAATCTAGCTTTCACCCACCTCCTTTAACATTTAGCTTCCCCCAGCCTCCTCTGCCTGCCTTTTCTCTCTTTTCAGGATTACTCTTAGAGACCGCTCTTGTGCTGTTATTTTCAACCCTGGGTGGACTGGGGCTTTGGTATGTGTTCTGGAAATACTTCAAAGAAAAGCAAAAAGGCAGCAATTTTCTGCTTGAATATCCCTCTGACTAAATCCATTGATCATCCTTGGGGTTCCTGAGAGAGAGGGAGTGAGATGGAGAGGCGTGTTTTATCCTCTAATAACTCCTACCTTCACCCCTTCCTGCCTTGCCGTTGTTGTGTTGTTGTTGGTCGCACCTCTGCTCTATTCCTTAGAGAGCCAGTGAGATTGAAGTTATTTTATGCTTCAGCTCCCCGGGCCCCAATTTGAAAACTCTGCGTGTCAGTTTTTCGCACGCTGCTGTCATATGGCAAGGAGTGGGCTTGCTTTTTCTATTCTAACCTTTTTCCTCTGAAGGCATCTGGAGGAGGATTCTTCAGAATGTGACATCTAGGTCAAGTTAAAGAGAGCCAACTTGGAGTTCAGAGGTGCTGTTGCAAATGGTCACGGAAAAGACTGAGAACAATATTTATGCACTCCAGCTCCCGCCTTGTGTTCCCTCTCTCCTGACCTCATTCCACGATTGGACCGGTCTGTTTGCTTATCTAAGCCTTAATCAGGTTCCAGCCGCCGTTGTCCGCATTACCGCTTAATAGCGCATTAATACCTCGTAGAAACGTGTTATTAGCAGCGTATTAAAAGTTTCAAAGGTCGCCAAAGCCAGAGATTGTTATCTTTCAAATGAATGGATGTCGAAATTCCTGTATTACCTTGAAAGCAGACGGGAGGAGAGCCTCCCTTGGCCGGGCTCTGAACGCGCTTACGTAGTGACATGATGTGACACATAAATAATCTGCATCCACAGTGTTGACAAATGAACACAGGGAATGTACGGAACCCCTCCAAGCGCCGTTCCTTCCCAGAAATAACCGCCGTCACAAATGATTGAGATTACAAGATTAGCCCCCTTGTTCTTTTCCATTGAGCTATGAAAGCACTGCGGTGACGTTTTTGCAGGGTTTCAAGGTTACTTCGGCTATCTCTTTTTCTTACTGGCTATGGCTTGACAAGCTTGGGTGAAGGGTGGACGAGGAGACGGGGAGACAGGGGGACGGGGGAAGGGGGGGAGGGGGTTGAATGGGTCATACAGTTGCCAGGGTCATAAGTCAATCCTAGTCGGGTTGGGAGGCTGGCACTGGCACCTCTCAGACACCTCTCCTCACCTGCCAACATGCACTGTCTCCAACAGACTCTGTAAACGGGAGCTAATTGGGAGGTGATGACAGACAAGCCGGGCTCAATTTGCAGTGCTTTGGAGACGACCCCTTCCCTCTCGCACTGAAGCTCAACAGAGCCCTGCCCGGACATGAGACGCTGAGAGCACCTTGAACAGCAGATCTTGCTCTAGTCTCATCGCAGTCAGACTAAAATACTCTGATTTTTATATATTTTTGGTGCGCACTGGTATGTTCAATTGTTGTCTGGCAGTCATTGCAATTAAATTGAAGAGAAAATAAAATAAATGTAACTTTGTTGTTGAAGTACAGACATATTGCAACACTTTAATATTTACATTTTTGTCTTTTTTAAAAAAGTGGTCCATCGTTTCAGTGTTTAATTTAATTTAGGGTTATTTATTTTATATAAATAGCAGCTCTTGTAAAATGAAATGGGTATTTCAGATTAGATTTTTTTTTTAAATGACGAATGCATTATTATTATTATTATTAATGATAATAATACAAATAAAAATAATAATAATGATAATAATAATAATAATAATGGTATCTATTTAAAGACCAATTCTCACTATTAACTAGTTGCTTAGTAGTGTAGCATGCCTATTGCCGGCATATTGGCTGTTTATTAGTAATATTATTTAATAATAATAATAATACACTTAAAAATTATTTATTTTATGACTAATTTATTTAATCACAAATAATTATTAATCTTTTTAATAGAAATAATAATAAATTTAATTATTATTAAAAAAATATTTTTTTTTACAATATTTTAAGTAAGCAAGACTAGCACCAATAATTTTTTTTTACCTTTAACTTTTTTTTAATACTTTGTAATTGTACTTTTTACTTGTTTCTGCTTAACATAAATATTTTAATATTGTATTTTATATTACATTATATATCTTGAGTGCTTATATATTAGTTATTTTTTTAATTAATTAAATTACACAATGATTAAGCTATTATTATTGTTATTATTATTATTATTATTATTATTAAAACTATTATTTACAGTGGTTTGAGGCAACAAAGCAAGACCAGCACCAATAATTTATGTATTTATTTATTATTTATTTAATTTATGTTATATACATTTTATGTATTTATTTAATTTTTTTACATTACACTTTTGTATATACTTTATAATTGTACTTTTTACTTGTTTCTGCTTAACATGTATTAGTATATAGTATAATAATGTATTAGTATAATAATAATACAATTATTATTTACAACGGTTTAAGGCAAGAAAGCAAGACCAGCACCAATTATTTATTTAACTTTTTATATACTTTATAATTGTACTTTTTACTTGTTTCTACTTAATATGAACATTTCAATATAACATTTTAAATGCTATATAATCATGAGTGCTTGTATGCTAGTTGCTTTTTATCAATTGATTTTATTATGTAATTAAGTTTTAATCCTTTAATAATAATATATATTTCTGTAACATTTTTAGACTTATTAAAATTTTGAATAGTATGAACTTGATTTACAAAAAAGTGTGAAACCAACATGAATGCAAAGATTATATTTTTAAGAACTCACTTTTTCATTGACTCAATTTTCATTGTCAACCTTATTTGTCATTGACCCTTTATCTTTTTAAAAATGAACAAAGTGTATTTTTCTAAAATCGTACATAATTAAAAATTAGCAAATTTTAGCAAAACCTTGGACAGAAATGAATCTGTTTGCTTCCAGCTTTTCTAGTGTAATAAATGACAAACACATCCCAATGTATTTGAATTGATGGAGCTGCCCTTGCTCTCAGAGCTTGCTGTGTTTATGAGCTGAATACTCCAATAGAGAGGATCAATACCTTCCAACCGTGTCTTATAAAATACCCAGGAGTAATTAAGCGTGAGCACCGGAGCGCTTCCATTGAAATGTTAATGACAGAGCTGAACGGTATACTGTTCCAGACCATAGGAGCTTACGCATGAGTGTCTTAAAACTCAGCTTTATGTTGCGTTTGTTTCTCCTGTGAGAAATCGAACATCATGTTTGGCTAAAAAAATCAGTTTGATTACATCAAAGTATTTCGCTTCTGTCCAGGGAGCCTTGCGACTTCAAACTGATACCGAGAGCTGTACAGAGTTTCATGTGTGGTTGGCAAATAACAACGGGGAAACGAAGTGAGACAGTTGTGTTAAACCACAAATTACCCAACCTCCTTGCCTGTGGGCTGTTTCGGGTTGGTTAACATGGATATTCACAGCCCTCTGTATCATCCTCCTTGCTTCATGGGTGAACCCATTCTCCAACTTTCCCCTTTTCAAACACGAGCACATTTCGCCTTATAAATCTCATAGAGCATTTATGCTAAACTAATAACTTTCTTTCTCCACTGCTTGATTGCTGAAGCTTGAGCCTTGACACTTGTGATGCACTCTGCCAAGAACATTAAGTATCCAAAAGTGATAAAGCTTCAATTTGCTAGACCATTAGACTAATTACTGCAATAATTAAGTAACTACTTGATTAGAACTAATGGGTACCTAATTATCCAGGAAGGAAGGATCAGGTGGTAATTAATAGAGTCAAGCTGATGTCTTATGACTTACCGTCCCTGGTTACCAGACATTAGGGAACGAGAATGGTAAAAACAAACATCACCACTCTAGTGTTTGTTTAGACCCCTGTAGGAAACAATCTGTTTGTGTGGTTTTCTGTAGAGTGGGTGAAATGACAGGTAAACAGCATTTACTGATGATCATACTGGTGTCCATTTGTAAACTCACCCCATCAAATGTTCTGAAAACTAGAAAAAAAACATGATTTTGTTCTTTTTTTGAGAGCAGCGTGGATGTCTCCTTCACTGGCTGTGATATTTTGCAATCCAGTACATGCACACTAATAAAAATCATATTCTTAGTAAGTGTTTAAGTCAGATTTTCCAGCTAAAAATCTGCTTTAAAACAAAATACACTTGCTTAGTATTTTATATCTGTATAGATTTTATTTCATTTTATGCAATGTTGCTTTTCAAGTAAATTTATCTTGTTTTTTTTTTAGACGTTTTACTGAAAAACAAGTAAAAAAAAAAGACTAATTAAAAACTCATTAGGAAGTCATTTTTTGCAGTGCAGTGTGGCGGTTGGTGTGAAAAAAAAATGGCGTGTGACTGAGTCACAAGTCGAAAAAAAGCACATTCATGAATTTATTTATTCATTTCAGTGGCTCCTTCGGATGTCATGGGAAATGAGCATTATGTAGTCACTTAATAATTCCATAGCTAATTAATTTTAGATAATGGGTCATTTTTTATATTTATTTATTTGATGTGGTGACCTTTCAGTAAGCCAGCGTGTACAAACTTACACCTTGACTTTATCAGTATATTAGGGGTGTGCAATAATGACAAAAAATTATATCTCAATATTTTCTGGATTTTTGTCAATAACAATAATTAGACAATATTTTGCGAAGTGTGTTATTGTGCTGGTACTTTAACAGGTTTAGGACAGCTAACTTCCAAAGCTTTTGATATCCTTCATATTCTTTGCGGTGGTGGGTTTGCAGGAATGACTGAAACACACTATTCCAACCTAATTTTTTCCAAACTTTCTAACCGAATTAAATGTATAGATTATCTTTTGTGTCAAATTCTTAAATTTAAAGGGGTCCTATTATGCTCTTTTACAAAGTCTTTATTTTGTTTTGGGGGTGCACTAGAACATGCTCTCATGCTTGGTGGTTCGAAAAGCACATTATTTTTCACATAATTTACATTATTACAATAGCTTTCTCCCCAGGCTGTCACAAATGGCTTGGTTAGTTCCGGGTTTGATGAAGGCCCGCCTTCCGGAAAACGACTGCATTGCAATTGGCGAACAGCTTAGATGGCGTTTCAGTACTGCCACGTCCCTTCCCAAAGCGGCAAGTTCGGTGTACAACTGCGCAAGCTACGTGATTCTTACGTTTTAAATATGGATATTGTTCTTACAAAAACACATCGGATCGCTAAAGGAGGCTTTTACTCTATTCAGTTCTTGTGTTTACATCAGCCACGGATCCACATGTGTTTTGACCCCTCTATACTGCACCGGAAAACAAATGCTGTGGTCCAAAGGAGCCGTTTGTTGTAGTTCTTAAAAAAGGGATTTTTTAAAAAACAAATATCTCCCTTTGGAGTGGACTTTGTGATTTGTAACTTTGTAGATGTTTTTTTATGCCCAAACATACACACACCACACTGACTAAAATTCAAAAAGTGAAAAAGCATAATAGGACCCCTTTAATTAACAAATTCAAAGTGAGACTATAAGGATGTTACCATTAAAATGAAATCAGTATGAACAAGATGTGTTTGCAATGCAGATGTAACACAGAATGAGTGAGTCACTGAGTCATTCATTCAACCGATTTGTTCAAACTGCTGATTTATTCAGTAGCGAAACACCATTGTGTGTTGCTCAGAGATGCAAAACAGGTCTGCTGTCGCTTTGTTTAGACTATTTCATGTCTAAAATGTAAGTCACTTAGTGTTAACTACTTGTTCATTGAGCTGTTCATCAAATCAATGCCATATTTGCAATTGTGCTGATATTCAAAGAAAAACGATGACATAAATATAAGTTATACAGGGGCATATTTACCCCCTTATCTTGCATTTTGGAGGAATTCTAAATGTATTTTAAATAGTGCTGTTCACTAATTAATCACAATTGTTCTTTAAAATTATTCTTTTTTTTAGTTTTTAAATATACTTTTATGTTGCAATATTTTCACATTCAATCACATTACTGTAGAAACAACATAAAGATTTATTATTTGGTAAGTTTTTTTTGTTTTGTAGTGATGATTTTCCCCCTAATATTTAACCATTGACTATAGCCACTATAATATAATTGAGAGCTATCAATTTTAGCATTCATTAGACTTCATAAAATAACAATTTCTTATTTAAGTGAACTTAAAACAATCTTTACATAAACCCATTATTTACCTGTGCCCTTCAGCAAGTAGATAATACCGAAATCCAATGAAGTTATCAAACACTAAATACTAAAGTAAATATAGATGAATCCCTATAGATACAAAGTTATTCATTTGCTCTTTTTTCCCTTTGTTCTTTGATTAACAGACATCACAGCAGCTGGGTTATTAGGTTTTTTGACTGCTATTACTTTAAGAGCTGCTTGATATTGCAAATCGGTGTGTCTTACCATGTTATTTTAATGTATTATCTTAATTATGAACACACTGGTTTGTAGTGCAAAAAGTTTTACCATTTACTGCACTTTGTTATTCGTCTTGCTATTTCCCTATAGCGGCTAATGAACCAGAAGTCTCAGCCATAGGCTTACTTCCGCACTGTAGAATAAGGTGGATATCGTTTAAACAACAATTACGATATTATCGTAGACAATATGTGACCCTGGACCACAAAACCAGTCATAAGGTAATTTTTTTTTAAATTGAGATTTATACATAATCAGAAATCTGAATAAATAAGCTTTCCACTGTTGCATGGTTTGTTAGGATAGGAAAATATTTGGTCCAGATACAATAATTTGAAAATATGGAATCTGAGGGTGCCAAAAAAATGTAAATATTGAGAAAATCGCCTTTAAAGTTGTCCAAATGAAGTTCATAGCAATGCACACTACTAATCAAGAATTAAGTTTTGATATATTTACGGTAGGATATTTACAAAATATCTTTATTGAACATGATCTTAGTTTAATATCCTATTGATATTTGGTGTAAAAGAATAATTTTGACCCATACAATGTATTTTTTGGCTATTGCTACAGGGTCACATATATATCGCACACCTATATTATACATTTTTTTGCCTCACAGTGACTCTCCAAGAATTCTCTCACAAATACCTTCTGAATTGAATGAATAATTCAATTTATGTTGTAATCACAGATCTTTAGGACATCTCAGTCATAGAAAGAGATGGATGGGGAAAAATCAAAAATTTATGGAATTAGAGAATTAGCATAAAGAGTATTATCTAAACATATAAGGCATTAAGACGCGGTGTTGAAAAGGTCATTAAAATTTAAGCGGATTGAATACAAAACCTTAGACATGATCCATCAATCAATCAATCCGTCTGTTATTGGATGTATAATTGCTGTAAGACGGGCTGCTGCTGAGGCCTCTCACCATATGTAATATGCATGACTGTGAATGCAAGCAAAAGTGAAACCTGAAGCTTTTTGATGTATAGGACCTTTATTAATGTTTGAATAATATGTGCCTGGAGGGAGGGCTATAAATTAGAATTGAGAATTGAGATATAAATTTTTATGAGGAACCCCTCGTACACTTCCATTATGTATTTAAAAATGAAAGAATTGCCTTGATTCTGATTGAGCTTGCAATTGTGTGCAGTCCTAAAATTGTGAAAACACACAGAGCTGGCGGCCGAGGGGGAAGAGTCAATTCCTAAAGTGCTGACTTTTGCACATTACACTGACAAGTCTCTCATTATTTACACCTGTTATAAATTACACACAAAAACAAGGGCTTTTATTAATGTTCCATCAACATCCATTTACTATATAAGATGAAAATAGTGTGCTTGCTGCTTTTTTCAGTTTTTTTTTTTTTTTTTTCCGTTGGTCATAAAAGGGAAAGTTCAGAAGCTCTCTGTGTGTCCAACAGGTGACTTCTCTTTTGACTTTCTTCTCCATACTATTGACTTGCATTAATAGAGTGGCCTTTGAGCAGTGATTAGCTGGGCTTGAAGGCTTTGGGTCACATCAGCAATTTATCAATGCACTGCATTGACCCTGGATTGAGATGTATTACCCGTTCAGCCATTTCTGAGCGCTGCCCTAATCAAAGGGAAGCAGGTAATGCCCCATAATCAGTCTGGCTGTGGCTTCGGTCCCTGGACTGGGTCTAATAAGAGGAAGCGGGATTAGGAAGGGCACTGATCTCACCTTTCCGATGATAAAAGTGAGACTCTGTTCTTGTTCAACAGGCCCTGTATTTACTCTGCTTTACTCTCCCAGAATGCATAGAAGTGTTAGAAGATGATAGAAGTGTTGGTTTAAAAAATAAATAAACTTGTCGAGTTGGCAATCAATAAAATGGTCACTGTGCCACATTGATTTCACAATGATGCTTTCATTTTGATTTCAAGGTCAATAAATACATGCTGTTAATTTCAGTATCTCAATATATCTCAATATTGCCCAAAATGATCTAGCCAGTGTTGTTTTAGTATAATTATATTCTCAACAATAATTTTAATCTATGTACTATTAGTACTAAACTATTAGTTAAGAAGTTTTGGTAGTACTTTACAATAAGGTTCTATTAGTTAATGTTAGTTAATGTATTAACTAACATGAATGGACAATGGACAATAGATTTATTGCAGTATTTATTATTCTTTGTTAATGTTAGTCGTTCATTATTAATTCATGTTAATTAACAGTGAGTTAACTTATGTTAACAAGCACAACTTTTGATTTTAATAATCTATTAGTAAAAATGAACATTAACTAAAATTAATAAATGCTGTAGAAGTATTGTTCATTCTTAGTTTATGTTAACTAATGTTAACTAATGAACTTCAAAAAAGTTTTTATTCTTATATCTTCTTTTTTTAATTT
>NC_133371.1:26572951-26622708 GCF_049309525.1 Garra rufa | reverse complement strand
GATGACATTTACAGCCCTGTGAAGTGACTGCCTCCAGCTCGCGGGCAGCCCTGAAGTAATAAATGTTTACCTTAAAGGAAGAGAGCTGCCAAACCGACCTCTCTCCGACAAAAGAAAGAGGGCCTTTCTGCTCTTGGGGTCCTTATTTCCACCACCCCTCACTCACGCTGTCAAAAAGAAACAGATTAATGACACAATTTGCCCGACAAATCATATTAGTGGAAGCAGACGCAACGCTGAGAAACTTTTGCCGTACCTTTTCAAGGAGCGATATCAGTTCAAATAAAATGTATTCCTGTCTGACATTTATAAAGGTGGGTGGTGAGAGCGAGAGAAATATAATGATCCTCAGAGACGGCGAGATGACCAGCTTTGAACAACGATGAAAAAAACGTGCTGGAGAAAAAAAGCCAGTCCTTTCAGAGTGGCCTCCATCAGCAGCATCTTTGGTGAGCTGATATACACAAAACGCACTCAAAAATTCTTATTGGACGCATGCGGGATACTCTAGACTGTATCCAATCAGCAGATCTTTTATAATGGGTAACAAAGCCTATGCACATCTTTGAAAAAGGAACGCAGCCGTTGCTGCTCTTACATCAGTCTGCAACTGTGTAGAATGAATGGACTTGAAAATAAAATGTTTTTTTTTTTCCCTCATCAACCGCTGTACTTAAACAGGAGACAAATGTCTGTGGGAGCAATTTATATGATTGTATTTTGTTCATATTCATCCTCATAAAAAGCCTACACGATTCACCGTGCGGAGTGAGGAGTCCTTGAAGAATCCCTCCTGACAAATCTTTGAACGCTCAAATAACCTTAATATTTAAAGGGATAAAAAGGAGTGTCCGTCGAGATGCTTTAAAAAAGACTTTGAGTATGAGAATGGGGGGTCCTCGGAGGCCACTTTTCACGGACAGTACGGCAATCCGATTAGATTGGAATAGAGCCATACAGCACAGGCTGTGGAGGTGATTCAGTAGCTCCAGGGGGAGCATGTGTAGTCTCTTCTAATCATTGGTCTCGCACTCCACAGAAGACATGGAGATGTCGAACTAAAAGACTCTGTGTGGAAGGTGTGTAGATCTGTCACGGACATAACACCCTATAATCCAGCCCTCGCGGTGAGCGAGGCACGTGGGCTGAAAAAGAAATGGAAAGTGAAGAATCGTCCCTTCCTTTTCTGGCTTTGATTTGAAGTTTTTTATTTATAATAATGAAATTAAGGTTTTTTGAGGAAAACATTCGATAATTTTTCTTCATACAGTGGACTTAAATGGGGATCAATGGGGTTGAAGTTCCAAATTGCAGCTGCAAAGGGCTTTACACGATCCCAGCTGAGAAATGCGGGTCTTATCTAGTGAAACAATGTCATTTTCTAAAAAAATATATATATATATATATATATATATATACTGCTTAACCACAAATGCTCTGCGATGCGTTTCCAGGACTTTGCGCGTTCCGTAATGACATTGGAAAGATAACGAGTGGTTAGTTCTTCTAGGGCTGGGAATTGATTTAAAAAAATAAATGATACCAAGGCATTGGGAATCGAGAGCCGATTCCAACATCAAGGGGAATCAACCCTACATTCAGAGCTTCATTCTGAGCACTCTTAAAGGGAGTGCTCCTAATCTCAGCTTGTTATCTGTATAAAAGACACCTGTCCCCAGAAGCAATCAATCAGATTTCAAACTCTTCACCATTGCCAAAACCAAAGAGCTGTCCTAGGATGTCAGGGACAAGATTGTAGACACAAGGCTGGAATAGGCTACAAGACCATCTCCAAGCAGTCTGGTGAGAAGGTGACAACAGTTGGTGTTATTTTTCGCAAATTGAAGAAACACAAAATAACTGTCAGTCTTCCTCGGTCTGGGACTCCATGCAAGATCTCACCTCATGGAGTTTCAATGATCATGAGAACGGTGAGGAATCAGCGCAGAACTACACGGGAGGATCTTGTCAATGATCTCAAGGCAGCTGGGACCGTAGTCACCAAGAAAACGATTAGTAACACACGCCGTGAATGATTCGGAGGAGAACTGGGTGAAAGTGTTGTGTCAGATGAGACCAAAATCAAGCTCTTTGGCAACTCGCTGTGTTTGGAGGAGGAGGAGGAATGCTGCCTATGACCCCAAGAATACCATCCCCACTGTCAAACATGGAGGTGGAAACATGCTTTAAGGGTTGTTTTTCTGCTAAGGGGACAGGACAACTGCACCGCATCAAAAGGACGATGGACAGGGCCATGTACCGTCAAATCTTGGGTGAGAACCTCCTTCCCTCAGCCAGGGCATTGAAAATGGTTTGTGGATGGGTATTCCAGCATGACAATGACCTAAAACACATGGCCAAGGCAAAAGAGGAGTGGCTCAAGAAGAAGCACATTAAGGTCCTGGAGTGGCCTAGCCAGTCTCCAGACCTTAATCCCATAGAAAATCTGTGGATGGAGCTGAAGGTTCGAGCTGGCAAACATCAGCCTTGAAACCTTAATGACTTAAAGAGAACCTGCCAAGAGGAGTGGTACAAAATCCCTCCTGAGATGTGTGCAAACCTGGTGGCCAATTACAAGAAATGTCTGACCTCTGTGATTTTTGACTCTTCATGTCTTGTTTCGTTCATGCATTAAACACATGTCCACTGCTGAGCTGTGGACTGACTAATTTCATGGGCAATGCAGACAAAATTACAATTAAAATCAATCAGAGCTACAAGAATTTATCATAATGAGAATGCTACTTTCTGCAACCTAAAATATCCTGCAGTCATGGCAAAATCCTCCATAAAATAATCGATTATTGGAATAAAATTCCATTGATTTCAGAACTAGGAATCGGAATCAGACTCGATTCCAAAAAGTTCTGTACTCTGGTTCAGAAATGTAGGGTAGCTGAAAAACTCCATCTCATTTACTTTAACTTCAAAATCACCCTACATTGTTGTTTTACCATTTTTTTGTAAACAGCGTTTGGCTTTCTTTGCACTTTTGCTTTGTAAACACTGGGTCGGTACTTCTGCCTACGTAACGTAATTACGTAATGCATGAAGTCGAGCTAGTGCAAGACGAGCATTTCTGGTTAAAAAGTATATACATTTTTCTTGTTTTTAGAAAAAGACTGATCGTTTTGCTACATACTGTAATACCTATATTCCTTGTCTAATTATTATTATTATTATTATTATTATTATTATGACAGTGCTGTGGTTTGGATTGCATTGTACTTTCGTGCTTTCCTGCATGTGGTGATAATGTGTGACAATATTCTTCCATCCACAAAGCCCAGCAAGCAAAGCTCATTAAAAGCTTATGGAGCATGCCATCCAAAAATCAATGCTTCAACAGTATGTGTGGGCAAAATGACAGAGAGGCTAAACTGTGAGGTTACAATGACCCCTGCGTGGAGTACTGGAGGGGGGCGTTGCTTTGACACGGTCCTACAGTAGAAAGACAATTGAGATAGCGAGAGCGCTAGAATAAAGAGGCGCACAAAGATAGAGAAAGAGCTTGTGAAGGTCACAAAAAGGTAGAGAGACAAACAGAACACATAGAGCGAAAGGGAACAGAGGGAGAGAAAGAGAACGGGGCCGCCCAGTGGCGGCATGTCAGAGGTGGGAGCAGTACTGTTATCTGCTGATCCCAGAACTTCCCGGAGGAGTGGTGGAGTCCACCCGTCTCACGTAGTGCAATGTGCATAGGGACAACTCTGCCGGCTGACAGGAAAGCTCGATTAGCGTGCCACAAAGAGGCCGCTGCACAGGAACACTTCCCTTGGCCAGAGGGGGTGCGTCCGCAGCACACACACTCCAGGCCTCCTTCCTGCGGGGGTGACAAATGCACACACGGCAGTTCACCAAAGAGACAACGTCAGGGACGCATAAAAAGAGGTGCGAGAGGTCACACACGCAAACATGTACACTTGTAATGAAATGCAACAGGTTCAAGAGTGGCTTTTGTGTACAGCAAGGAAATTTGTATGCAGTACACTCTTAAAAGTGAAGGGGATTTTCACCACAATGCCTTAGGAATTTTGGATTCTACAATTAACCTTTCAGTAAACAGTTCTTAAAAGTAGCATTTTTTTCCTATGCTTTTAAAAATTAAGGTTCCTTTTACTGCAATACTGTAGGTTCCTCAAACATCCTTTCAGTGAAAGAGATCCTTTTTTTTCCCTTCTTAGTGTGAAGAAGTTCTTCCACTATAAACAACCTTTTGTGCAATAGGAAGTTTACAGTACTTTTTTAAAGGGCTGGTTCACCCCAAAATGAAAATTGTCATTAATTACTCATTCCATCATGTCATTCCAAACCATTAAGACCTTCGTTTATCTTAGGAACACAAATTAAGCTGTTTTGGATGAAATCCGAAAGCTATTGCGTATATACATTCAGAAAATCTTTAAGTTTTGTGGACGTTCACAAAGGCTTTTTTCTTTTAAACTCATTCAAATAGACAAATTCACATATTTTTTTTTTGTCATCTGATCTTCTTTCACCTAATATATTTACTTGAAGTACCTCTGAGATTTTAAAATAAATATTTTAATAATTAAGTATCACATCTGCATGTCCATTGGTTCTTTGACTGTAGATAAATGTCTCTCTCTTTAAAGTTTTTAGTTTTTGATATTTGGGCATTTAATTACTTATTAGTGTTTCATTAAACTCATAAACCCCCTGCAGTTACTTCACAAACACCAGTTTGGGAAACCTTGACATAATATAATGTTTAATGCACTTCATGTTGTTAATAACAACAAATGAAATATATATTTTCTTACTCTTCGTATTTTTACGTCAATATGGCGCAAAATTATCCTATTTAAATCAATGTGATAAACCAGTTAGGTCAAAAGTAATCTAAAAGTAATCAAAAAGTAGTCATTAGTAGTCAAAAAGTGATTACATTACCTAAAATGTGTAACGTAATGGACTATGTTACTAACTACATTTTTTGCCATGTAATTTGGAATCAGCAACAGATTTGTGAGTAATCTACCCAGCTCTGGTTGTTCAACCATAATTCTATGAAGCTACGAGAATACTTTTTGTGCACAAATAAAACTAAAATAATAACTTAGTTCAACAATTTCTTCTCTTCTGTCATTTTTTTTAACACATTCACGTTCTAAAACAAGGCAAACAAGACACAACACGTCTGAGTTCTACATCAAACCCAAAGACTGACACATAAGAGATTGTTGGCACATGGATTATTTTAACAATGTCCTTACTACCTTTATGGGCCTTGAGCATGTCAGTTGCATTGTTGTCTATGCAGGGTCAGAAAGCTCTCGGAATTTATCGAAAGAATCTTAATTTGTGTTATGAATATAGATGGAGGTCTTACAGGTTTGAAACAACATGAGGGTGAGTAATAAATGACAGAATTTAATTTTTTGGGTGAGCTATCGCTTGAAAGGATCTTCATGGAACCATCACACCTATTCATTTTGTTAGTATGGAGAACATTTTAAAAATATTTTCCACTATAAAGAACCTTTGGTGTGGGAAGTTCTTCAAAGAACCATATATGCCCATAAAGAACCTTTTTGAAATGAACACTACACTAGCAAACTTTTGAGTTAATTACAAAACCATAAGTGATATACCCATAAGGGTAATAAACCTTTATGCCCCCTCCAAAAGAGTCAGCACAAAGATTTTTTACCTGAACCGACTTTTTCCAGCAGCTTAACAAAACATCTTTATAATGAATCCATAATGTCACATACTTCACCTCTAGGTGAGTCCATTGGCAATCCTCCAGAGAGTGAACTGAATATGTTTGGGCTAGCCACGGCCCTGCGCGTGCGGCTTGGGATCACACAATGGATCCCGGTCGGGGAAGTGGGCCTGGGCCAGATGGGGAGAGAAAGATAGCAGAGGCGGGATGGGAGTTGGAGACCCGGTAAGCGGGGATCTGGCAGCCCGTTAGGGGACTCTGTCCTGGAAGCCCATTGTTCGGCAAAGGAAAAACACAACAACAACAACAATATAAAAAGCAGTGACACTTCCCGAATCTTTTTATATGATCACGCAAAGAACAATCGGCCAGGCGGAGCGTGTCGTTACGGGGATATTGGAGGAAGCCTCCCCTCTGAGGCACTAAATGATCTTTTCACACCTCTTTCGTAAAATCGTGCAGGAAGAGAGGTGAAAACAATGCAATTTGCTGACTAAGGGCAAGTGTGTTCTGCTCATTTGTGAGATTACAATGGCCTTTGGCCTAGTTCAGACATGAGTGATATTAAAGTGGAAAATGGGGAATCCCAGATTAACGCAATGTAGTCTTTCCGAAACGAACGTTGTTTGATTTCGGTGACGTCTTTTAAACATGCGACCTTAAAAGGCATAGTCTTCGGTTTGTTTGGACATCAGCCCTCACATCAGAAGACACTTGATCGTCCACATCCTCTCTTACAAATTTGTGGCGAGGAGATATTTAAGACCTCGAGACCACACAAGTTGCATTAAAATACTATAGTTTCTCAGATAGGTCTTGAAATAAGATCATCCTCTTTAGATGACAGAGATTAGGATGTGCGTGCTTGTGCGTGTGATGGAGAGAGAGGGTCTTTGTCTCTCTGTCTCTCCCTCGCTCGTTCTCTTTCTTCTAACTGAGAATGCTTATCCTGCTCGGTTGTAGATTTCAGTCACCCCGAGGTCGAGCGCTTGGTATACCTCCAAATCATGCTGTTAGCTGGAGTGTAAAATCCTCTCGGGGGAGGGATGTATGAGGAGATAAGTGTCCTGCGGTGTGATGTAGTAATATTTGGCCTCGGAACTCTAGATGAGACGTGGCCATTTCCACCGTGCACCTCTTACGGCGCTCGGTTCCTCTGTCTGGTTCAGACGTGAAACCGTGGGTTGATTAAAGTGTGACTCTATCTGAACTAGTCGCCAGGGGAAAACACAGTATTTATGAGGGATCTCTTCACTACAGTATGTTTGGGCTGATGTGATTGCTTGTGCTAATGCTTTGCCAGATGGAACAGGGTTAAACGGGCTCGAAGTGTGGCACTGTGGCAAAAAGGAAGGCATTGGTAAGAAAGAAGGGTTAGTGAGGTGATATTTAGCAGAGTGATACAGCAAAATCACAATCTATCTATTTGTCTATATACAAAAGTATCACAATTTTGACCAATTACTAAACAGCACAAGTGTTTTCAACATTGATAATAAGAAGAAATATTGCTTGAGCACCACTAGTCATTGTTTTAATTGATTAATTGTTTTAATTCTTGAATCCCAAGAATCTATTAGTCTAACCTGTTTTCAGTTAATGAACCGAACAATGTAGCGCAGCTCACATCCAAGAAATCGTAATAAGCTTTGTGCTTTGTTATTTGTGTCTCAGATTTAAATTCTGTGCATTTTATTACAATATTCAAAAAAATAAATACAGCTTTGGTGCTGTTTAATGTGAAGTGACAGATTGCTGTAGTGCCTCGGTTCAAGAGAAGCGGCAACGTAAGGCGCATGTGAACTGATTGTCTCTTCTGCTTTAATACAGGCACAGCACAAAATAAACATGAATGAACATCATAAGGTATGTTGAAAGAGAAAGTATAACTCACTGAAGTCTGTATCCTGTCTTGTGTAATCGCTCAATCTGTGTTTCAGCTGCACAAAGACGTCAGTATATTAGATTGCAAACGTAACGTCACATTTACCTCAGAAAAAGACATAGTCGTGACCAGTGTTGGGTGTAACGCGTTACTAAGTAACGCGTTACTGTAATTAAAATACTTTTCCACTGAAAAAGTAGAGTAACTGATTACTGTTCATTTTTAAGTATTTTAATTACAGTTACGTTTAATGTACTTGCGTTACACTGTAAAATAATTAAACTCGCTGAATATCATTATTTAATTTGATTAATTAATCTTCTAAATGTGAAAGTAAACTCTGCCGCTTTAAAATCGTTGAAGTGCAGGTGCACGTGATTTCGCGCAAGTTTGCTGCATACTCCTATGGTATTCTTAAAGGGGATGTTGGACTCGGCTGAAGCGAGTGGCTGTTTTGCGAAATGGAAATATGCCCATTACTTCAGTTTTCTGAAACAAGCAGACAAGAACATTACAGTAATATGTAAGCTATGTCCTGGGGAGAAAAAACTATCGGCCGCTGCGCTGTCAATAGCACGAGTACTCAAGCACCTGACACGGCAGCATAGACGAACACTTCTGTGTGATCCTTCATATTCGACGGATAAAACTGCGGCAACTCCTGCTACACAGGCAAAACTTGATTTTACTTCGGTAGCGCAGAAATGTGTCTGAATGAGCAAGGTTACAGTTCACTTTGTGGAAACACATGACATGATTACAAAAATGGTCATTAAAATGTTTTAAATATTAAAATATTGGATAGTATTATAAAAGCTCCTTGAAATTCTAAATAACATTTTAGATTTGTTTAAATAAAGTAAAACATTTATTGAACTCATTGTTTTAAATTAAGTTTCACGTTTACAGGTTGATACATGTCATTTTTAACTTTTCTTAAGTTTCTTAAGAATAATATATATATTTTGTTATTCTGGAATTGTGTTTCTTACCGAAAGAAGGTTACATTTCTTACAAAAAAGTTTATTATTATAGAATGTTTTCATAGAATGTAATATAGATTATTAAAAAAGCTAAAATGCTAAACTATTTAATGTTTGACTCATGTTTTATTTAATTATCTATTATTTAAAGAGTTTAATTTCTATTTTTTGTCCACTCAAGGTTTATAGGGATTTTAAGAAGTATTTAGTTAAATTACTTATTGAGTATTTAAGTTACTTTTTAGACACAGTAATTAGATAAGTATTTTAAATACAACATTGATGAAGTAATTAGTAATTAGTAATTAATTACTTTTTTAAAGTAACTTACCCAACACTGGTCGTGACCATAAACTAGTCAGCTAGAAAAATGAACTCTAGAGTGCTAAATACAGTTGAGGTCAAAACTGCCCTCCAAAGGCAAAGCGCAGTAACTACACATTTGGTCAAAATTGAGTTAAGGCTTAAAATGGACTTTGTGACAACTGTTTTGTCTTGTGGCAATGTCTCCTGGTTCAATTTTGTCCCAGAGGAACGAGAGTGTTTCAGAGAAAGAAGAGTGTCAACATGTTTGACTAGCTGGCGTAAAAACTTTAAAGGCATTTTTCTCAGTTTCAGTGTTGCTGTAGTTACTGCACTTTGCCTTTGGAGGGCAGAAAAGTTTACATACACCTTGTAGAATCTCCAAAATATTCATTATTTTAGCAAAATAAGAGGGATCATACAAAATGTATGATATTTTTTTTATTTAATACTGACCTGAATAACATATTTCACATTAAAAAAAAGTTAACATATAGTCTACAAGAGAAAATAATTGCTGAATTTATAAAAATGACCCTGTTCAAAAGTTTACTTGATTCTTAATACTGTGTTGTTACCTGAATGATCCACAGCTGTTTTTTTTTTTTTTTTTTTTTTTGTGTGATAGTTGTTCATGAGTCCCTTGTTTGTTAAACTGCCAGCATTTTTGTGGATTTGAACCCTTTCCAACAATGACTGTATGGTTTTGAGATTCATCTTTTCACACTGAGGACAACTGAGGGACTCATATGTAAATATTACAGAAATTTCAAATGCTCACTGATGCTCCAGAAGGGAAAGCGATCCATTATGAGCCAGGAGGTAAAAACCTTTTGAATGTGAAAATCAGGGTCAATTTAACAACTTCTGAGAAACATGTAAGTATCTTCTATAGCTTTTTAAGGGCAGTAATAAGTGAAAGAATAAAAAAATATTTAGACATAATAACAAAAAAATAATGAACACACAAGTTTACACCCCTTGCTTTTAATGCATCATGTTTCCTTCTGGAACATAAATGAGCGTTTGAACCTTCTGTAATAGTTGCATATGAGTCCATCAGTTGTCTTCAGTGTGAAAAGATGGATCTCAAAATCATACAGTCATTGTTGTTCAGTCACAATATTATTATTATTTTTCTTTTTTATTGTATATTTGATAAAATATATGCAGCCTTAGTACGAGATTTAAAAACAAAAGTTCTGTCATAAATTTGAACTCTGTAGTTGAGAATAACGCTTGAATAATATATATGCAGCAGAGCAACTGGTTGTAGCACTTCCATTTCATTTTAATTATTTATCAAGAAAAAGCTGCTCCATTGCTGCCTGGGCATGACCCTGAGTGTCCCTTACATCATAAGTCATTTAACTTACTGAAATCAGTCAGACGAGAGCTGCGAGGTATCTCTAGCCTGTTTGCATGTTCTCTTAAATCTTCTGCTGAAGTGTGCAGACCTCTGTCCCGCTGTTGCCCTTGTTGATGAAATGAACTATTGAAGTTCACAGCCGTTGCCTCTTTATGAAAGGTACGATAAACAAATATGCATCTGAGACTCGTAATATCTGACATGCTTTTGTTTGTGCAAATGCATTTAGTTTTCCCCTGGAGTGCACTGAAAAATGCTTTGACACATTCTGGCAGGTCACTGTGATCTCTCTTTTTACCAGGCGAAACATGACGTAATGGCTTGGCAGCACGCTCTAATCCCTCTATTGGAGATCAGTTGGATTTCTCCCAGTCGGAAAGCACTATGTACGAAAGCTAGCTAGAGCCAAGCACAAAGCATGAGGCGCAGCAGGTGAGGTGAGAAAGGTAGCAAACACAGTGGCAGGTGTCGTATGACAGTTCGTAATACACTCCGACAAAAGTCTTCCGGAGCTCGCTGTCTTTCGTTCTGGTTTCTCTCTCTCTCAGGTTCACGGGGTGATCTGTGTTTTTACATGGGGAAAGAAAGAGAGGGCTTTTTTGTTGCGCGGCTGAACTTTGGGATTTGGCTCAGGCAGAGTTCAGCTGGGTGTTAGGTCAAGCCGCTTTCACTGCGCCTCGGTTTTGAAAGGCAGGTTCATATAACGCCAACTCATGACTGGGTTGCGGAAATGCTAGATTAATGAAGTCGATTGTGGAGGACCCCTTGGCCTTGCAAAGCTGGTGGCCCTCTGAAATCTCAATGAGCCTACTGACACCCAAAACAAGACCCTTTTTTTGTGTGTGGGCATCAGGGGGGAGCAGAGTCATGCGGAGATTGATTCAGAACATTTTTATGTTACGCGCAGCTAAAGGAAAAATGAAGAGAGCCGATGAATGGAGATACTTTTTCATGCGATGAAGTCACTGAACTGAATCTAACCCTCCAAACCCCGGCTGTCTGAAGGACATTATCTGCTTCCTTTGATTCGAGAGGTTTTCAGTCCTGCCTGTTAGCAGCACTTTGTATCAAACATCATTATTTACTCAGCTCCTGCCAGTGCTGTTTGAAATGGGATGAATAACCTGCGTGTATACTCTCCCATCCACTATGCATCCCTCCCAGGAACTCCGGCTAATCCTATGGAAGGGATTTTAGTGCTGTTTTCTCAATGCCTGCCATTACAGTACGCTGACACTAAAAACAAAAACAAAGGCTTGAGAAAAAAGCGGAAAAAACAGCGTGGCTTCACTCAATGTGAACAGCAATTTTGGGGAGTAGCAAATGGAGAAGCTATTAGTTTAACTGCATTTCTCAGTAGTAAGCTGTTAGCTTCACTAGTTTTTAAATTGTAGCTTTTCAGTTGCAAAGCTATTAGTTTTACTACTTTTCTCTGATGTGAGGTGTTTTTTTTTCCGAAAAACAGCTTTATTTCTCCTGATATTTCAGCAATCGAGTTGCATGCCCATATTTTATTGTCTGATTAGAATCAGACCTATTGCGATTCCCTATTTGCAAATTATTAGCTTTTTTGAGTCAGTAATTTTCTATGAATTGGACAAAGAGTTTATTAACTGAATTTAAAAAAAAAATCAAAAAGTAAATTATCTGAATCGATCTGAATAATTTGGTGCGCTTACATGAATGACATGAATGTTAATCATTCAGTAGCATTATGTATAAACTATAAAAACTTCCTAAGAACCAATTTTTTTTTAACTTTCTCACTTGTAAAAACTACAGTTTTTGTTTTTATAATTATTTTTAATGTATATTGAAACAATAGATGTCCATGTAACGTAGTTGCACCACATGATATTTCAAATTAACAAGCACATAATTGGCCACCTGAACAAAACAAGCTAGCTTCCCACAAAAGGTCACTATGAAATTTCTGATAAAAATAAATAATTGTAGAAATAACTTATTATTCATTGTTTTTTTGAGGCCATACCACATGATATTCAAATGTAGTAACTACATACCAGCTGTTATATATATTTTTTAAATATGTTAAATTTGAAAGAGAGTTACAAATCTGCTTGATTGCTTCCATGGGTCTTTTACAAATTCGTATAGGGTGCAATGTCCTATATTTGAATGGATTTCAACATAACAGTCTCAAAATGGTTTCTTGATGGTCGCACCACATGATATTTAATAAAATGGACATCATTGGACAAAGTTTGTTTGTATATTAAGATGGAAATATAACTACAAATGCTTTGCAATTTTACACAGGATTACAAAACAAGGCTTTGGAATTCATGCCAAATAGTGCAGAAAATTAACTGAATAAATTTAGGGTAATTTCAAAGATGTTTCCAAAACAGAAGTTATGGTTGGACGGTCACACCACATGATATTTTGACACTTTGAATAATAGAAAAATTACAAATAACGGAAGTTTTTTTTAAAAAGGTAAAGTGAGTACATAAATGGGAGAGGTATATAGCAACTTTTTTACACATTTAAACCAATTTTGAACTGAAAAAAAACGAAATCGGACAGAAAATGTAGGTGTCACGTCATTGACCCATATATATATATATATATATATATATATATATATATAAGTAAACACACATATTATGTAAACACAAACTTTTACTTTGGATCCGATTAATCATGATTAATCGATTTGACAACACTAGTTAACTCAAAATTGTGCAAAAAACGGTCAGAATTGTGAGATTAAGAAGACTTAAAAAAAACATTTCATTCCAGACAAAAATGAGAATTGCGATCAAAGTCAGAATTGCATGAACTTGTGAGAAACAGTTCTGACAGATAAAAAAAGAAGTTACCTTTTTCTCTCTTTTTTTATGTTTCTGAAATAAGCTTCTATAGCTGTGCTTACAAGTTAACACTAATGAACTGTGCCGTTTACCTTTGTGAAGTGATCTAGATTATTTAATAAAAAATTCCCATCTACCATTATTACAATCATTAAATGCCAAATTTATCATTGCTTTTTATTAATAGTTATGTTTTATTAAACATTTACCTGCCAAAAGGCAATAAAGATTTTATCTTTTGGATTAAGGTGTGCTCTTCATATTGGTTCATTTAAAAATGTGTGCACAGACTAATAAAATAAAGCCCAGTTCTGAGTCCGAATTGAATTGATTATGTCTAGGCCGAAACGAGTGCATGTTAGTGCAGTAGACATATGCTTTCCTGGCTGATTGCATAGTACTGTAAATGTAGATTTGTCAGGCTAAGAGGACGGTTATTATTTGTTATAATTTCATTTCATTATTTGTGACATGAAAATGCACCCCAGTGCGTGCATAAAAGACCCACATAGGCACACACATGCTTGTGTGCAGCACACACACACACAAAGAAGGCAGGCCATGATAACAGCTGTCTTTTATTCTGTGCCGAACAGGATCTAACACCACAGGAGTGAATCTGGGTCAGAATACTTGGGAGGCATGAATATCAAATGGAGTTCTGAAACTGGTGAATTAATATGTCTTTCACTGGTGACATTTTCTGCTGGCATATGGCAGCAAGCTCGTGGGAGAGCAGGCCCTTTTTGATGAATATTTTTGAGTCCAAAACTAAAGGACGGTTCTGGGCATATGTCGCCGTCTGTTTTTGTCTTGTGAAATGATAATGCAGCAGTCGCGCTTCATCTGGATGGAGTCTCAGTCCAGCTAGTCGTTAACCCTTGAGTGGAAGCTGTAGAGATTTTTGACAGTCCCTCTGTGTGTCTCTGTCACTGTCTCTCTTGATATTTTTTTTATTCTTTAAAGATCTCACCTGTATATTTCTAGCCTTGCATTGCCAGACCTTTACTAAACATCATAAGGTCTGTTTCTACAAGAACCACCTAAGAAGACAGATTAGCTGACATATAAAGAGACCAATCAGGGTTTGCTTTGTTCATGTGAAACTGGCAATTTTGACAGCAAATTTTGATTTAGTCTTAGTCATAATCTTTTGACTAAAATGCCCTTTCATTTTAGTTTTAATCGACTAAATATCATAGGATTTTAGTCGATTAAATCTAAAGTAGATTTAGTCAGCTAAAATCGAATGGGTTTATTTACAGTGTAATGCATTTCTCTAAAAATTACCAAACTCATTGTATAGGTTGGATGTTAAGGTTTTATCATGATAGACACAGATTTAACTGCTGTGACACGCAACATGCATTTATAATAAAATTAAATGAAACCACTTCTCATTACGAAACAAGAACATGGTCTTCTTTTCAATTAAATACCAATGGTTATATAGGCTAATTATGCATTTTTTATAACAACTTCTTTACCACATTTTTCTTTTCTTTCAAGCAAACATATGTTTAATATAAATACATTTTGATTAATCTTTAGTAGGGATACTGAAGTGATTCAGCCAAGAGCAGTGAGTGATTTTCTGACTTGCTTTTGTTGTTGGATTAACATCAATGCCACAGACAATAGCAGCCAAATTAGGCTGCTGTCCCTTTAAAATTGAATGCAATGTACTGATAAATGTCCGATTTTCTCCCAACTGTTTACATTCACCTAAGATGTAACCAAGTGTGTTTACATGAAAATTGAAAAGTTGACAAACTGTGTGAGAGGCGCTGCTTCGGTGTGTGTGCTCAGAAAACCGGACCGAATTGAGTTCCATTTTGTGTCGTCAAATTTATCCATATGTCTGCTCGTCTCTTACTCTCAGATATTGAATTTTTTTAACGTTTTATGAGACTTGCAGCAAATGTATGCTAGCTGCCGGATAGATCAATAGGCTATAATACAGTTCAATTGTACACATCTAACCTCCTAACCAGGCAGCAGATTCGTTCAGAATGAATCTCTTTCCCAATCGTCCCTCCCTAACATTTTCGTCTCATTTTTGTCATTCAAAATTTGTTTTTGTTTCGTTATCGTCTGGTTTTCGTTGGTGAAAAAATGTTGTTGACGAAAATTATGATCAATATAAGTGAAATTAACACGTAAGGTCATTGCACACTGAGTCTGAAATTTTTGTATGTTTTTTTTTCCCCCATATTCATCAACATTTCCTATCAAAATGCTTGCTACGGATGTGAAAACGCAGAAAACCAAACCTGATCCAAACTTTTTTATGACGGACAAAAGTTTTCGGAGGCAGTGTGTAAATGTGATTGACACAATGTGAGGTCGTATTTATTTTTTAACATGCAAAAATTCCGAACGAAAAGTTTGGACTCAGTGTGCAAAGATCTTTAAGGTCATTGCACACAGAGTCTAAAATTTCTGCATGCGTTTTATCGCTTTTTTTCGTATTCGTCATCCTTTCCTCTCAAAATGCTTGGTACGGATGCGAAAAAGCAGAAAATCGAACCTGATCTGATTTTTTTTTTATGATGGACGAAAGTTTTGTAGGCAGTTTGCAAGTGCGTGAGGTCATATTTAGTTTTTAACGTGCAAAAATGTCAGGTTCAGACTCATTTTAAATGCATTTTATTTATTTATTTATTTATTTTGTAGTCAAATCATCATTTAAATGTTGCCTCTGTCCTTTTTAGTTAGAATTAATTATAGCAAATTTTAGTTGAATTTAATTCTATTTCTACTGCTTTAAATTCACATCTGAATTGCCATTCCATATGCTGTCTCGATTAAAATTCAAACTGAATTATAAACTGAATTTCAGTTTAATTCTGAATAATACACAACCCCGTTTGAGACTAATATAATTTCCTAATTTAAAATGTCTACAGAATTTCTTAGATTTCAAATGTTTTGTTTATGGTTCCAGTAATTATTTAGTCCTGTAAAGTGCTTATTCTATTATTTTTCTACCATTGTCTGGTCCCACTTTATATTAGGTGGCCTTAACTATTATGTACTTACATTTAAATTAATCATTTGATACAATGCACTTGTCTACATACATGTTTTTACATTGCACTTATATTTGAATAATTACCTTCATGTAATTACATCTGTAATTATTTTTTGTAATTACATTTATAATTACACTGTTGACCCATCCCTTACATCTTAACCCACTCTTAAACCTAGCAGCTAAAGTGTTTTGCAATACAATATGAACACGAGAAGTGCATTGTACATTTTTTGGATTGAAGTACAGTAGTTAAGGCCACCTAATATAAAGTGACCATTTAAAAAAATAATACTAATAAATAAAAAAACAGTTTGATTTAACAATCAAATGATGCATGCCCTTACTGAAAGCTGCATTCCAACCAATAACCTTAATGCTTGTCAGATCACAAAAGGGTCTTCTAGCTTTGTGAGCAATATGCGACTGCAGGCCGACAATAGTGGAACCGTTTGAGCCTAAAACTAATAGTCAAGTTGATGACCACAAATCCCATGGTGCTTTGCGGTCAGGTGCACTACACGGCTGATAACTGACATTTCGAGCGTCATCTCAAAGTACTGTAATTTGTTTATTAGACTTGGATCGAAGAGGTCGGGGCAAACTCTCAAGCGTCTTTAGCTGAGGTGGGCTGATATTGTGATAGACAGTAGAACAGTGTGGTGTTCAGCAATCTCTGCGCTGGAATCGGAATTAAAAAAGGCTAAAGTCAGAAATTAATTATCCATCTGAAGCCAATGTAGTGGAAAATGTAATTTATAGAACAATTATGGAAATAACGTGCTTAAATGAAGTATATAACACACACACATACACATACACATAACGATTAAGTCAATATATTAGCACTCATCTAGTTAATGTTTTTCAGCTAGTGAATGTAGTAGCACTTCTGCTGCTCGTACAGTACCATATTCAATTAAATCAAAATTTATAAAGCTGTGTTTTTACACTCGTAACAGGTGGTGATCCCTGACATTTGAAGTTGTTAGTTTTTAGTTGTTTCAATGACTCAACCTTGACTTTTCATGAGATGTACACAGTTGTTTTTTGAAGTCTTGACAAGTGCATGTGTCTTTGTGCACAAGTGTCTACGTCTGCCGAAGACGGCAAAGTAAAGCTCCCGGAGAACACACACATACACACTAACACACACACCTATTCTCTTTCTGGTACCCCCCGCTCTCAGAAGCCCTACAGCACACAGAAGCGCTTTATACCCGAAACAAGTCACCCTTCTCCCTGTTCTTGCTCCGTTGGGAACACTTCTCTCTTAGCACTCTCATTGGCATGCTAAAGAACCCTGATATTTTTGTCTGACATATTAAAGAAGGAATTAAGCAGAGCTATTGAGGGGCTTATGTCCTAAGTATTTTACTTTTTCATGGCTCTTATTTGAAAGCCAGCCAAGTAGATGAGTAGAAAAGATGGGGAGGGAAGCGAACAGAGAGGGAGCTTATTGACAGCGCCGTGGCCAGTCTCTCTGAGGGACAGGCCCGAACAATACGCTGACTGTTAGCCGAGGCCCTGCGATACTGTAGTGTGCCGAGAAATAAGTGTCCTTTCTGTGCTTGTTTTTTCTCTCTCTCTCCCAAGAAATCTGTTACAATGAAACCAAGTCTAAAGCAGCAATTTGTAAGTCAAGAGCCTGGCAAAGTGGATTGTAAAGGGGGAGGAGAGAGGCTGAAGGAGATTGGCTCCTGAAACTGCCACCACTTGTTCTAGAGGCTTTGTTCAACAGTCGGGGAAACTCTGCCCGGTGTTGTGCTCTGCTGTCCTTCACAAGACCACTAGTGTTCTCCTTGTTACCTTGCTGGATAGTTCTCACTTTATCAGACAATTATATGTTGAGGAGGTAACGCTTTATAACAAGGTCCCATTAGTTAACGTTGGTTCAAGAAATAGTTCACCCAAAAAAATGGAAGTTTGCTTAAAATCTATTCACCCTCAGGCCATTTAAGATGAGTAGATGAGTTTGTTTCTTCACCTGAAGAGATTGGATCCTTTGCAGTGAATAAGTCAGAATGAGAGTCCTAACAGCTGATAAAAACATCACAATAATCCACAAATAATCAGCATGACTCCAGTCTTGTGAAGTGAAAAGTTGCATGTTTGTAAGGAACAAATCCATCATTAAAAGAATTGGTTCACTTCCAGAATGTCCTGATCATTTACCTTTCCCCAAGATGTAAGATGTTCATGTCTTTCTTTCTTCAGTCAAAAAGAAATTAAGGTTTTTGAGAAAAACATTTCAGGATTTTTCTCAACCTGATCTCATGGGGAAAACGTACCTGTGGGAACTTTTTAGCAAGATGTGAAATACGTACCGCCATGTACGTTTCGTGACATATTCGATGTGAAATGTCCACTGAGTGGTGCTAAAAAAGTGTTTTTTTTTTTTTTTTTCCCAGATGAACGTACATATGGTACGTTTTATGTGACGTTGGTTTTGTACGTGTCACCGCAGTTGGACTTGAAATGTCCGTTGAGTGGCGCTATATTTTGCTCCGTGATGTTTTAAAATAATGTACCATCTGTGCTACACCTAAATCTACCTGGTAGTATAAACAAATGTGAATGTGACATAAAAACGCAACCGCAAACATGCCGTTTCAGTCTCTCAATCTCTCACCTTTCAGCTCTTTCATCAGGAATCATGTTTTTCACAGGATTTGTACCCAAGGATTCCGCATCCTAAGTCCAATTCTTTGCCAGCTGAGCTACAGAGCAAGCTTGTTATGTCTGGAAAGGAAAACATATGAAGCTGTAATCTTAACTGTGTATAAAACAGTTAAAATTGCTGTTTTACTGCCTCTAGGGCCAGATTTGTTAAATAGGGCAAATTAGCGTTAGAGCGCAATTCTATAAAAGAAGTGCAAATGGATGTGTGATTTTCTAACAATGCATATCATTTCTTTAATGACCAGTGCAAATATGGCTCAAGTACCAGTAATTTGATAAGTGCAAACGTTAGTAAATTGCATTGCATGATTCATTTAAATACTCTCCTCCCATTGATTTTACGTTTGGAAAGGGACACTCCTACAAATGCATATTCAATAAAGTCAAGTGCAAAAATAACTGTCCACACCTTTTCAGCGCTAATTCTTCACTGTACATCTTTAGTAAATCTTGACTATTTTAAAGCCAAAAGATGGTTTGCGCTAGCGCAAGCCAGTACCGCCGCTCCCTATACGCAGAGTACGCAGTCTGCGTAGGGCACCAAGTCCCAGGGGGGCACCATCCCAGCTGCTCAAAAAAATATTTTTATTATTTTTATTATTTATTTTAGTTTTTATATAGCCTTTTTTAATAATAAATTAATATTAATAATATACATATACAAATAAACAAAAATATAAACGTATAGGCTATATTGCATTTTCTGTGAACGCAGAGTAGGCTAGTAAGCACACGTGATGACGCGCAGCGACGCGACTTAACCTCTGTTTACGGCTGCCTATTTGGCCAAAAATGATGATAATAATTGATGAACAATATGCCTGGTCCTGGAAAGAGACATCAACAGTCCGCCGCCGAGAAACGAAAGAAAAAAAAACCCAATATGAAGCCCGTGCATCACTTAGGTACGTTCATAATCCTGTGAAACTTTATTTTATTCTGTCGACGTTAATAGTGTTTTAATGTCGGTAATAATTTCACGACTAAGGTATCTTTCTTAATATGGATACAAGCAGATCTAAGTAAACAAAATGACTTAAAATGCATTATATTAAAACACAGAGGCAATTATGATTATTGATTAATAATGACCATATGGTGACATTAAATAACAGTGTTAAAATACATAATCTAATACAAAAGTAACAGTTTACATTACAATTTTAATAGAAATGCCTGAAAAGGGCACCAAAGTCCTGGTAAATGCAGTTGTTACACTTACATGATGATCGAATTCCTTGTTTAATATTGACCAAAATTAAAATGTCCACATAATCTTTCCTATCATTTCCTCAACAAAAATATGTGGACATCATAACCCTTGTCTGCTTTATTGTCAAAGTCTGCTTTATTGTCAAAACTGCTACATGTACAGTGCATGTACAGGTAAAAACACAGAATAAAAATATATTTACAAAAATACAGGCAAATACAAATATTATATATTCTATAAAACACAATTTACAAGCATGGATATGATAGAAAGATAGATAAAAAGGCAGATAACCATGGTTTTTATCATAGTAAAACTGCTTAATTTCCTTTTTGTATGATTCTGAGATTATTAAATCAATCAGACAACTGTATTAATAAAATCATAGCCATTGGAGGTAACTCTTTTTTGTTGATAAAACTCTTGCTCTTGATCTTGCTATTTCGCTCTTTATTTACCTTTTTGACCAAAAATAACTTCCGTAATATTTGGGGGAGGGGGCACAAAAGTAAATTTCTGCTTAGGGCACCCATTTGGCCAGCAGCGGCCCTGGCGCAAGCTGTTAGCAAATTTGGCTCCTAGTATTTATTTCTGTTGGAAACTGCAGTGATATGTACTTATTGGTACATATTTGATGTCTTGCGAAAAAGTTCCCACAGGTACGTTTTCGTCATGAGATTGGGTAAATATTTCTGGAAGCCAATGGTTTGAAAGGTCCAAATTGCAGTTCCAATGCAGCTTCAAAGGGCTGTATGCAATCCCAGCCAAGGAATAAGGGTTTTAAATACTGAAATGAGGTCATTTTCTAAAAATAAAAATAAAACTGCTAGACTTTTTTTTAACCACAAATGATCTCTGTGATGTGTGTCTATGACTTTTGTGAAGGGTGTTTGACTTTCTTTGCAGGTTCGCTTTGTAAATCTGGGTCAGTACTTCCGCCTACGTCATGCCTATGTGACTACATAATGTGTGAAGTTGGACTAGTGCAAGACAAGCATTTGTGGTTAAAAAGTATATACATTTTGAATTAAAAAAAAATCGTTTCTCTACACAAGACCCCTATTCCTCGGCTGGGATCGTGTAGAGCCCTTTGAAACTGCATTGGAACTGCAATTTGGACCTTCAACCCACTGATTCCCATTAAAGTCCACTATATGGATAAAAATCCTGTAATGTATTTCTCAAAAACCTTAATTTCTTTTTGACCAAAGAAAGAAAGACATGAACATCTTGGATGTTATAGCCAAAACACAGTCCTTAATTCATTATAACACTTCCTTCAGCTTCCTTGTTGTCCTATCACATCAAAATCCACCAACATATTTGTTTAGAACTGTTTTTTTTTTTTTTTTAAATAGCTGTACATATTTATCTCCTGATTCAGAAGAGATTGTTTTTTTCACCAGAGAAAGTGATATAAGGGATAAATGTCTTAATGGCTTTTTACTTCACATGACATTTATATTGTGTTTCTCAGAAGAAAGTCATAGCTAACAAGCCTCCTTTTTATGTAAATTTGAACTATTATAGATTAGGATTATTATTCACAAAAGTCAGCGATTATTTGTCTGGTGCAATTAACGTTGCACTTTTACAGCTAGTGATTGTGGCAGCGGTAATTCATCAAATGATGGAGAAGAGCATTATAAGTTGTTGAGTGCACTTTTATCTTTTGTACAGAGAGGATTCAGGTGGATCATTAAATCATTATATAAATTGATAAAATAAAAAGGAATAATTGAGTAAAATAAATAGTATTGTTATATTATATTCCCACTCATTTGTCAGTGTTAAGTGGGTAGGCCTCAGTTCCCCTCCCACCACTTTTCATTATAGGTCAGATGGAAGGAAGCTGGGATAAATTTGTAAGTAAATAAATTAATTGTATTCATTTATTTTACATTTATTATAAATTTTATAATTTATGAATAAATGAATGAATTGTTTGGTTGATTTATTTTTTATTTTTCATTATTTATTGTATATGGTAAGTTCTTAAAGGAGTTGTCCCTTGTTGTCCTTGTTCATGTCTTTCTTTCTTCAGTCGTAAAGAAATAGTTTATTAAGGAAAACATTTCAGGATTTCTCTCCATATAGTGGACTTCTATGGTGCCCCCGAATTTGAAAATGCAGTTAAAATGGGCTTCAAATGGCTCTAAATGATCCCAGCCAAGGAAGAAGGGTCTTATCTAGCAAAACAATCGGTTGTTTTAAAAAAAAAATACAATTGATATACTTTTTTAACCTTTTTATCCGGTTCATAACAGTTAGGATAGGTCGAAAAACTCCCATCTCATTTTCTTTTTTGAACATTTGCATGTTCACTTTGTAAACACTGGGTCGGTACTTCTGCAGCAATGTAGGACAATTTTGAATCTTTCACGCAGAGCTAGACAAGACGAGCATTTGAGGTTAAAAAGTATATAAATTGTCAATATCTGATGGTTTCGCTAGATAAGACCATTCTTCCTTGGCTGGGATCATTTAGAGCCCTTTGAAGCTGCATTAAAAATGCATTTTGGAAGTTCAAACTCGGGGGCACCATAGAAGTCCACTATATGGAGAGAAATCCTGAAATGTTTTCTCAAAAAACAATTTCATTATGACTGAAGACATGAACATCTTGGATGACAAGGGGGTGAGTAAATTATCTGCAAATTTTCTCTGGAAGAGAACTTCTCATTTAATACTTTCAGAATTTGTTGTGTTTATGGGACGGCCTGGATGATTATTAAACTCAAGTTTTGCTCTGGATACCATTGTTACACCATTTGTTGGCTAGTTGAAAGCAATTTTCTCTATTGATGGCCATTTAAAATGAATATAATTTGAAATAATTTTGGAATTGCATTATATTATAGTCCCTTTTTGATTATTATGTGCTTGATTGTGATTTTTTTCTTTGCTTTGAACAATGTCTAATTGCCATAACATGAGGATTTGTTTCTATTTCAAGCATTGATGTTCTCAGGCAGGCCGTACTGGTGCGTTAGCAGTGCAGACTCCCAGTAGCAGGATGATAAATCCAGTGGACTGTTCAGCAGCCAGGGAACATTACAGCATTCAAGAGATGGCTTGCCCTGCTCTTTAGGCGGCCGTTTATGACGGAGTCCCCAACCACAATTATGGGAGCCTTGGGCTGCTACCGGAAACAAACCCACTGACACGTTGACAAAAATCCCTGCCCCGTGTTTATATGGCGTTTTGCAAAGAAATCGGAAAAGGTAATCATGTATGGAGGCTGGGGTTAAGAAGCAATGTAACAGTCTATTAACTTTAATATAGATATGTGGAATAAGCATATGCAGAGGCCCATTAGCATAAATCTTGGTTACACACGAGCGGGCCGCCACAGCGCGGCACGGGCGCACTTTCTCTCAGTGGAGAGGTCTAATGACAAACACTCGGATGAAGTGAGCCAGCTCACCGACTCCTCACTTGAGCTCTCAATTAGAGGCCCCACTGTTTAGTTCGCCCTACCATGCGTACCGCTCGCTCCCTCTCAGAGCCACTTCTGAGCCGTAAGGAACAAATAACCAAGTGACAAACATCGTAATAATGTTTTTATTTGTAAATAATGCTAAGGTCGACAAGTTGTTAAAGAGGTATAATACAGTATAGACTTATATTAAAAAATGTCCTGGCTCTTCCAAGCTTTATAATGGCAGTGAATGGCTGTTGAGATTTTGAAACCCAAAAAAATGCTTCAATCCATCATAAAAAGTACTCCACACATCTCTGGGGAGTTAAAAAAAAAGCCCTTCTAAAGTGAATCGATGCGTTTTGGCAAAAAAAATACTTTTTAACTCGCACATGCGCGTTCACAAGAGAGTGTATATGTATGTATATATGTATACCCTTCTCAATAATCAATAGAAAAGCCTTTATTGGCTATTACAGCAATCAAACGCTTCCTATAATTGCTGACAAGCTTTTTGCATGTCTCCACTGGTATTTTTGCCCATTCATCTTTAGAGATGAGCTCCAACACTTTCAGGTTGGAGGGTCTCCTTGCCATCACCCTGATCTTTAGCTCCCTCCACAGATTCTCAATTGGATTTAAGTCAGGACTCTGGCTGGGCCACTGCAAAACGTTAATGTTTTTGTCTGCTAACCATTCTTTTACCACTTTTGCTGTGTGTTTTGGATCGTTGTCGTGCTGAAATGTCCACTGGTGCCCAATGCCAAGTTTCTCTGCAGACTGCCTGATGTTGTTGTTGAGAATTTTGATGTATTGCTCCTTTTTCATGGTGCCGTTTACTGTGATTTACCGGCTGAAAACACCCCCAAAACATTAGGTTCCCACCACCATGTTTGACAGTGGGGATGGTGTTCTTAGGGTTGAAGGCTTCTCCTTTTTTACGCCAAATGAAGGCTACATCATTGTGGCCAAACAATTAAATTTTTGTTTCATCTGACCATAAAACAGAAGACCAGATGTCTTCTTCTTTGTCCAGATGAGCATTTGCAAAGGCCAAGCGGGCTTTTGTGTGCCTTATTTAGAGAAGTGGTGTCCTCCTTGACCTGCGTCCATGGAACCCAGCGGTGTGCAGTGTTCGTTGGACTGTCTGCCTTGAGATGTTGCCACCAGCAGAGCCCAGATTCATGAGGATGGCTTTGGTGGTGATTCTTGGATTCTTTTTTACCTCTCTCCTCTATCCTCCTGGCCAGCACAGGTGTCACCTTTGGCTTCCGACCACATTCTCTGAGATTTTTCACAGTGCGGAACGTCTTGTATTTTTTAATAATACTTTGCACTGTAGCCACTGGAACTTTAAAACATTTAGATATGGTCTTATAGCCCTTTCCAGACTTGTAAGTAGCCACAATGCGCAGCCGCAGGTTCTCAGTGAGCTCCTTTGTCTTAGCCATGACTGTCCACAAACCAACAGGGTAATTAGGATGCTTTAGAACAGCTTGGACTATTTGGAATGGTATAGAACTTTGGATTTTCCCATAGACTGTGACAGTTTGCAAAGGGTATGAATAATTTTGGACATGCCACTTTTTGTTCAAATGTAAATAAAAACTGAGAAATATTTTTTTCCACAATGATGCCTCTTGTGCATCGTCTTATTATCTTTTAGGAGAAGCCTGTGTCATTTCCGGTCAAAAAAAAACTTGCTGGTTAAATAAAAGTAGCTTTAAGTCAGAATTTGCCAGGGGTATGAATAATTTTGGGCTTGACTGTATATACCCTTTTGTTGCCAAGTACTCCAAGTATAAATTCATTTTACTCCTTGGCTTGAGAAAAGAGGCCTTTCTTTTTCGTAATCTGTTGTTTTGGTTGATTTGTTATAAATCAGAGAAATGTTGGGGAAGGTCTGACAGTACACATGGAATTTTATGAGGAAAACAGACAATAGTGAACAAGTAATTGAGACAAAAAGGTTTGTCAGAGGAAAGAAGGCTTGGGTGTAGGAAAAAGAAACACTTTCCATTTTGTTTGATTCATCATCAAAGAGGACTGAAAGGATGCTGAAACAAGAGAGATATTCCTGACTCGACTTTCTGTAGTCCCTCACTACAAAACTCGGTTCTTAGTGTTTGATGTTTTACTGAGAGAGGCTTTCAAAAGAACAGATGTGCTTAGAACTTCCAGGAAAAAAGGAAAGAGAGAGAGAGGGAGGACACAGGAAAGAAGATTAATCGTGTTGTGTTGCATGCCTTTTCTCATTGTTTACATTCAAAAACAATAGTTTGTTTTCTTCTTCAGCTTATTGTTGTCATAGTTTGCTATTGTTATCATTTCTGCAACTTTTATTGTTCACTTAGGGTTACAGTTAGGCTGTAGAATTGTCATTCATTAAATGCAAGTTACATGAAGATACATGTTATGGTTAAATAACCAAAAAAATTGAAAATATAAAAATTCTTTACTAAATTAACTAAAATATAAAATACACTACCAGTCAAAAGTTTTTGAACAGTAAGATGTTTTTAAAGAAGTCTTTTTTTCTCACCAACTAATAATAATAATAATAATAATAATAATAATAATAATAATAATAATAATAAAAATGTTTCATGAACAGCAAATCAGCATATTAGAATGATTTCTGAAAGATCATGTGATGCTGAAGACTGGAGTAATGATGCTGAAAATGTACCTTTGATCACAGGAATGAATGACATTTTAAAATATATTCAGATAGAAAGCAGTTATTTTGAATAGTAAATATAGTTCACATATTGCTGCTTTTGCTGTATTTTAGATCAAATAATTGCAGGCTTGGTGAGCGGAAGGATTCTTTGAAAAACATTAAAAATATTACTGTTCAAAAACTTTTGACTGGTAGTGTATATTGTTTTAAATGGTAAATTTAATTATAACAACATTATAATGTACAATATGAAAAATTAATATTAATTTTAGGATTTTCTAAAGACTATATTTAACAATGTTACTAAAGTATTATTGTTTTTAAAGATTACGTAAAAGTTAGATGACAGTAAATATAATCTAGATAGGAGAAAATATGGGAAAATTAGTATGAAAAATTAAATAGCCTACATTAACCAAAACAGATAGATAGATAGATAGATAGATAGATAGATAGATAGATAGATAGATAGATAGATAGATAGATAGATTTCACCTTTAACCATCATTACTGTTCTTTCATCACTTTAAAAGTTGCAGTTGTACTTGTTCACCCGACAGGCAGATTGAGGTGCTTGAAAAAACAAAACACAAAAAAACTTTCTAGTTACGTTGTCAAGTAGTGGTTGACTTTCTTTGCCCTTGACATAGGCTTACTTAATAACACTACTGCTTCCTCTCATTGTTGTCTGCTGTCACCCTCGCATCCTGTCAGATGTCACGCAGGGTAAAAAGCCCGGTATCTCTCATTCGGCTCTCTCTTTTCCCTTAAAGACTAACCAGCAGACATTTGCATGCTGCCACATTACAGCATCCTATCTGTCTGTTCCCGCAGCAGTCGGCGTGTCTGTGAAATTGCTACGCGGCGTATCTGTCGCATAAGCCGATAGAAATAACAGCATTGTAAAAGTCATAAATCACATGATGGAAAAGCCAAAACTCAATTGAGTCGGAAACCATTGTGGCGTCTTCGGGGGCTAATTGGATTGGTGTTTAGCAAGACCCCGGGAGGAGGCTGGCCTAGCGTTCATGCATAAAATTGTCTTTGTTTCTCTCCATCGGCCGCACTTTTACTTCTCCCTCATTGCGTCTCGGTCTCCTCCGCCGGTACCGCGCTGCACTGGGAGGCGTATTAGCACACCTTTGTGCCAACGCGGGAGGAGAGGGCGGGGGGGACGGGGAAGAAAAAAAACAGAAATGATCTGGTATTAAATTTCAATAACACATTTCCCCCAGCCCTCTAGAGTACAAGCAATCAAGGGTTAAATTGGATCTGTAACGTATGCTTGGTGACCCACAAATCGCTTCCCCATCAAACAGACTCATTACGAGCCGGCAAGCAGATGAGTGTTTGTGCGCCCCTGCCTCTGAGCGGCAGGGATTGTGTGTATTACTACTAACACGGCCGAGGTATTTAAATTTTGATTTTTTCGTAATGGGTTTTGACATGTTTCATTTCCTCCGGGGGAAGCGCCAGAGACCGCCGATAGTAAATGTTGCTAAAAAGTCATCAAGGCAGAATATTAAAATGCCATCAAATAAGAATTTCGCTAATGTGATGGGGCCGGGGCCGCTGCAGGTACGTCACGCCGGGGTCAGAGAGGTCCTGGTTCTGGGAGAAACACTATTTGTTCCTCTTGGCTGCCTTTTTTCTGGCCTCTTAAATAAATTATTAAAGGACTTATATCTCTCGCCCTCGGCCCGCCTCTCGGGCCTCTCAAAGTTCAGCCGCACCATTTGAAATGAAAAACAGGCAAAAGAGGCTGAGCGATCTGATGGACACAATGCCGACTGCAGCCTATTTCCTTTCATGAGCCGAGGGAGTGCCGCATTCGAAAACGGACTCGAAACGTCTAGGTGCTGTTGTTTCGCTTGTTTTGTTCTACCGAGGGGTAATTTACCTTGACATAAACGCGAGGAAGTAGATCTCTCTCTTTAAGCCCGCCGCATTCACTCCCACACAGCTCGGGTTGGAATGAATACCGTAGCATAAGGCATCTTATACATGATCATTTTGAGCTGATAATTACACATTTTGGGAGTCTGGCAGGATTGGACACTCACGTCTGGGTGTTGTGACAGCATGATTATTGGAAACACTTTCTGCCTCAGCGACTAAATTAAAACATTTGTCTGCTATGGATCCCCTAGTGCGGAAGACAAAAATAAAAGACAGCACAATATACGTCGCGAACGTAATCCGTTCTTAAACACTCCCGTTTCGCTTTCTCGCCGTGTTCCCTCTATTGTTTTCTGTATTCCTCGGGTATTCCTTTTGAGCCCATTACCAGCCTGACAACCCACCAGCTGTCACTAATTGCCCACTAATGGGCTGCGGTGGTGTGATGGTTTCTCTGCGAGGGGCGTTCCAATTCTGTACTGGAGGTCCTTCTGGCTTGCCAAATCAAAGGGGACATACTTAAAAGGCATGTCATGCTCTTCCCTTAAAATCCGAACGAAACGGAAGGACGCATTCCCGCGCCGTATTTATTTGTTTCTTTTGAAAACCCGCATCAGCCGTCGTTGCTACCTTTCCTCGCTTATGCTGATATGTGGAATCACGCGTGGTATTTGTAATCTTCGCGGTTGAGATTTTAGCAGGAGACAAGCGGGGCACGTGTCTGCCCTCTGCGTCAGCCAGCCTGCTAATAGATGTGAGAAGGTCATCTGGCATTAGCGGCAGAAGTACGTTAGCATTTGCGCTGAGCGTCTCTCGCCAGACTCTGTGCATGTTTGAAGGCGCTTGGACAAGCAGGCCCTTTCACAGTGATGAATGGCTTTTTTCAAGCGTTCTGCTCCCTAGTTATGAGAAGGGTGACCTGGTCATTGGACGACTTTATGAAGCTATAAAAAATGTATGTCAGTCTCCAGTCTCTAATGCCATCCCCAAACAGAGGAGGAGGGAGCGGAGAGGGGGAGCCGGAATGGTAAAAAGGCCATTTACCGGCGCTCTAAATAGCTCTCTGACTGCCCTTCTCCACTTATCTGACAATGTCCTTGTCGTCAAGACAATTTCTTATTCTGTTTTTTCTTCCCCCCCTCTCTCTCTGTTTTTACTCTTTTATAGGACATATTTGAATCGATGGCAGACGGGCCCTCTAAACCCACTCCAACTTCTGTCTTTCTCTCAGCCCACTTGGGATCTGCGGCGTAATACACCGCAGACTAAATCCGGTGCAGTATTTGAAGCATGGGTGGCTGCATAATGAGCAGGTGAGAGCGTCTTTATTTACAGGAGATGCCACATAGTGAATGTGTGAAACATTATTAACGTTTTTATATTGTTCTGAAGGCATCGGCGTTGACTAAACACTCGTATTATGAATGTAGATGCTTAAGAAACATAAGCAGGGCCACATCTTAAAGCCAAGATCAGGGATTTACTCACCAACAGTTTTCACCTCATTTCCATGTAGCATTGCAAAATCCCATTAATCACAAATGTCTTCTTTTTAATAAATATGCAAATTTATATTAGCCGATTGGTGTTACTCCTAATGTGTCATTAATAAAACATGAGCCTCTCTGCTCTCAGCCTGCCAATGTTTTGGAGAACAAACATTCAGGGATGGGGAGAAGATCCTGGAATGCTAATAGCCTGACGTGATGCAGGAAAATCTATGCATACAGGGCGTTTTTATTTTTCTGCAGACGTTAAATGTTATCTAACTATCACAAACCTACGGATGATGTTCGTTTTAATTCAGTCTCAGTTCCCTGCACAGCATGCAACTTTAAATTGAAAAGTATGATCATTTATTTATGGAAGTAATTAGGTCATGATGTCTGACAAGTGCCATCCTTGCCTTTTTGAGACCTCTTAGGCCAAGAAGTGGATTACAGTCATGTTTTATTCACCGGGCCTGAGTCACATTATTGTAGTGGCTTATTATAGCTTCTTAACCTGCTTTGTGACCTGTACTAGACCACAGGCCTTGGGCTTGGTGGACTTGTTAGCACAGTTAAAGGTGGATTATTGCCTTTTTTTAACGGTCAGTAAGGATGTCAGTTTTTGATAGTCTTTAACCTCAAGGGCTTTTAGCCGACTCAGAGGAATTACTAAATCATAAATGACTATTATGGATTGTACTTTATATAAATGTCAGTAGCTGTGATGACTCAAGGATAAGCTTTGTAACAATAGAGCCTCTATTACACAATGACTATATAGTGAAGTGTATTGTTAAATATAGTGAAACTAAATGCAAAGGTTTTTATTTCATATTTAAGAAATGTCACGGATTGTCCTTCCAGTAATTATTGTATATTGTCCTTTTGATAGTTGTTATGACAAAAGTTCTGATTACATACTTTATCATTTTCACAAAGAGGTTAAGAAGAAGTGACAGCCAGTAAGACATTGTTCAGATTCAAATAATCATTCAAGATGTCTTTATTTCCTTCTTTAGTTGAAAAGAAATTAAGATTTTTGAGGTAAACATTCCGTGATTTTGCTCCATATAGTGGACTTCAATAGGGATCAGCAGGTTGAAGGTGTCAATGCAGCTTCAAAGGGCTCTACAGCCAAGGAATAAGGGACTTATCTAGTGAAACAAAGTAAATTTTCAACAACAAAAAAAGTATATAATTTTAACCACAAATGCTCGTCTTGCACTAGCTTGACTTCATGCATTACACACTGACGTTGGAAAGGTCACGCGTGACGTAGGCGGTTTACAACCTAGTATTTACAAAGCGAGTTTTTTTGTTCTACCCTACCTTTTTGAACCCAAAGTACACAGATGAAGAGCTAACCGTGTGTGACCTTTCCAGTGTGACTGGAAAGTCAAGCTTGTGCAAGATGAGCATTTGTGGTTAAAAAGTTCTTTTTTTTTTTTTTGCAAAACGACCAATCGGTTTGCTAGATAAGACCCTTATTCCTTGGCTGGGATAATGTAGAGCCCTATAAAGCTGAATTGAAACTGCTGTTTGGATCTTTGACCCGTTGGCTCCCATTGAAGTCCACTTTATGGAGAAAAATCCTGGAATGTTTTCCCCAAAAACCTTAATTTATTTTCAACTGAAGTAAGATTAAAAGAATACATTTTCCTTTGAAATGTAATTTCCCAATGTCATGACAAATTTTCTGTGTTGCATGTATGTTCACCATTGGACATTGTTAGTCGACAGATTGAACTGTTTTAAGAGGACATATATATTAAATGTCAACTAGACCAAAATACACATAGTTAAAAAAAACACCCTTGCTTCAGTATGCTCTTTCGTTCATGTCACCTCCAATTGAAAAGCATTTTAACTAATGGCATATAGGTTAAAGAGAAAATGTAACATGTGAATACACTATTAGTATAGCTAAGTATGAAAAGAATGCATTTGAGACATAGTGGGCCTTGAAATGTCCAAGGTTTACAAAGTTCATTATAATGTCTTTTACATGGGTTATCAAAAACAACACAAGGCTATTTTTCTTCAATAGTAGCACACTTGTTGCCGTCAGACTATTTTAGACTCGCAGCCCTCCGTATTGTGCATTTCCCCAAACGGATAAACGAAAGAGATTATTTCAGTATCAGCGGAGTTAAAAGCAAGTGAGATGCTGGGGCCAAATTGCCCGCCTCTGTCTCTTCATGTGCAATCAATCATGGAGCTCTCCTCAGCTACGCTGTTTTAAAAACAGCTGTAATCTGTGGTCATTGTCGCCAGAGTAGATTGTTTGGCAAACTATTACCATAACTGTCAGGCCAAATCAGAAAAATAATCTCATCACTCCGGACAGATGCAGTTCCCCTGCATTATTGATACGGTCATCTCGGAGAGAGAGAGAATTATAAAACATAGTTCTATTTACAAAGGGAGATTGGCTGGGTCCTTGAGAGTGAGTGAGAGGGACAGGTACTTCCAGGAAGTGAGATATAGGCAGTCCAGAAGGGAGCAGGAAGGAAAAGAAAAACAAATTTCTTGGCTTCTTGGGGTCACCTCACCCCATGGGCTTGCTTCCTCCGTGAAAATGAATCACCCGGATACACCGACTGAATACTCAAAGTGCTTTCCCTGCCTCTGAGGCCTTGACACTTAATATTAGATTTTACCCCCTTTTTTATTGCAAAATGGGGTGGCTGGGGTTGATCTCAATAGCGAGGTAATCTCTGCATTTACTCTTGAAAGCAAAAGCGTGTTAGCATTCTAATATTTTTTCCTGCAACTTTGTGTTCGCGGAAGTGTCCGTTTTTCGCTGGGGATTGTAAAGTGAATTTGTCGAGCGAGAAAAACACTGAATGTACTTTGCAGACCCAGACAGCTAAATATTAAAACTTCATTCTTTGTTTTTTTCCCCAAACATCATTTTGCGCGCACTTCCAGGTGTGTTTCGTGTACGTTTTTCAAATCTCTCCCAATGACCCGTGCAGCCATGCTGAACCTTGGAAGGCCCTAAATCGCAGGTCCGCCGTTTGACCGGTTGCCAAACTTTGTGTTGTAAAAACATGTGTCCTTCGCTGGCACGGGACAAAATTTGGCAGGATAGCATACAGCGGCTTACAAGATCCAGCATATGGAAGGACAAATAGTCTCTCACCCAATGCATCAGGTCTGTGCCATCTTCCCTCACAAAAAAAGAACATGATGGATGTTGGAAGATGAAGGCTGGGAAGGATCCAAGCAAGACGTTCAGCCAATAGTTAGTAACAGCCGGGTTAGAGTTACAGCACCCTTGGCTTGGGAGGGCTTGCCAGGAATATCCGTTGTCGGCATGTCTTGGTGTTTTTATAAAGGTAACCCGATGCCCTTTGCTCGGATTAGTATGATGTTCTCAATGGCTAACATTAGCATGTTATGTGGTCTAGGATTGATCAAAACTTCGATTTAGCCCTGACTGATTCAGCTGTGTTTTAGCCTGAGGCTTGCTTTGGAAATGGAAATGACTGTTTAGATATGAAAGCCACCGTTAATGGTTCAGTAAACCAGGGATTCACACTAAAAATGATTAGAGAGATTAGTTTCTAAAATTAACCGTTTTAACTGGACAACAGAATGACTCATTAAAGATTTGTATTCATTCCACTCTAAAATGTCACTCTATTTTGTAAGAATATTTGCTGCCTTAAAAATAAATAAGTAAATAAATAAATGTATATTTTTTTTATTTTGTTACAACAACATTTTGTTGTGAAAATGTCCAGTGTTTCTGAGTAGTTGGTGACCAATATTCGTTTTTTTGACAGCCGATGCCAATATCTTGGAAAGCAGGAATGCCGATATAAAGCCGATATAATTGTATTTATTTTAATTAATATTTAAGAAATGTATCATTTTGAAAATTGATTAGAAAATAAATGTGTACAAGAAACATGCTTATAGTTTAGGTGACAAAGTATGTACAAAAAATGTATAAAATATCATTAAAAAGGAAGTAAACACTGTAACAGGGCACTCAGTATTTTGAGGGAGAATGTGACCACTATGTGATCAGCTCCTGCCATTCTCAGCACCATCAAAATAATAGTTCCCACCTTGAACACATCGGCCAACCAGAACAACGTATCGGCTGATACCACTATTTATGAGTATCTAAAATCTAAAATAGCTGTAAATTGACCTGTGGATCGGTAATAGAGGCAGTTGTAAACTCAGTAATGATTGTGAATGATTCACTGACTGTGAATCTGATTCAAACAATTACTTTTGAGTGAGTTCAAGACTGATTTGTGAATCTTTTTGAATGATTCATTTAAAAAATCTGTTTGTAGTTGTTTGCTTCATGAAGTGAATATACTGTATTTTTATTGCATGTAGGAAACACTGGTACATGTTTTAAAGATGTAATTAACACCATCTCATGAGATGATATCTGAAGAAACATTTTTAATTATTAACACTATTATAATTGTTATTATTTTTATTATTATTATTATTATTATTATTATTACAACCCAGTGCTGGGTGACATGGACATATCCAGCAACTGGGTTGTTTTGTCCCAGCAAGTTGGGTTAAATGTTAAACCCAACCTTCTGGGTAATTTTATTGAACTCAAGTTTAACTCATAATGTTTATTATTTGATTATCGTTTGTTCAACTTATTAATAAATGTTAATTTATTAGTAAATTCACTTCCAGAACAAAAAAATTTACAGATGATGTACTCACCCCTTGTCATCAAAAATGTTTGTGTCTTTCTATCTTCAGTTGTAAAGAAATTATGTTTTTGAGGAAAACATTTCAGGATTTTTCTCCATATAGTGGACTTTTATAGTGCCCCAAGTTTAAACTTCCAAATTGCAGTTTAAATGTGGCTTCAAACGATCCCAAATGCGGTTGTAAATGATTCCAGTGGAGGAAGAAGGTCTTATAGTGAAACGGTTGATTATTTATTTATTTTTCTAATTACAATTTATATACTTTTTAACCTCAAACACTCGTCCTGTCTTGCTCTGCCTGAACTGTTTTTTTCCGGTTCAGTTAGGGTATGTCGAAAAACTCCCATCTTATTTTCTCCCTCAACTTCAAAAATATTTTCATAATCATCCTACATCGCTGCAGAATTACCGACCCAGTGTTTGGAAAGAAAAAACAAACACCCTTAACAAAAAATGCAAAACAGCGATGTAGGGCAATTTTTACGTTGAGGGAAAAAAATGAGATGGGAGTTTTTCGACATACCCTAACTGTCACGAACTGGAATACACAGAGTTCAGGCAGAGCAAGCGAAGACGAGCGTTTGAGGTAAAAAAAAACCCGAATATGTAAAGGGCCTACTTTTATTTGTATACACTGACAATAACAAAGAAACAAAGTGCTTTTGTAAAATAAAGAAAACAAACAGGGTGCATTTTCTGTCTTCTCTGTCTCCACAAACTGCTCTGTGAAACGCGTCACTGAAATGATCCAAAGCTCAGGGAATACTTGACACACAGACATAAGAGATATGTCTGTAGACAACTTGGGAAAAAAGTGTCTACTTTTAAATGAATTATGTCATGTCAAAATATTCTCTGATAAAGTAATCTGTATGGAACCAACACGATGTACAGTCTTTCCAGTCTGAGCTCATTATATCTAATGTGATCACACCCACGAGCTACTTCAACTTTTGGTGTTACAATCGTCCATGTGAGACGCTCAACATCACCATAAACCCACATAACCTCTGTAAACAAAGCAGCAGGACAAGTTTTTCGACAAGTTCATCTCAACTACTCTTCTCTACAAAATATAGTATTTTTTAAGCAATAGTTGAGATAAATAAAACAACCCATAAGGCTGGTTTAAACATTTAACCCAACCGCTGGGCCAAAGCAACCCAATAGCTGGGTTTGTCCTTATTTCACCCAGTGCTGAGTTGTTTTCAACCCAGCAATTTTTAGAGTGCACTTTGTCATTGTAGTATATGTGACCCTGGACCACAAAACCAGCCATAAGTAGCATGGGTATATTTGTAGCAATAGCCAAAAATACATTGTATGGGTCAAAATTATCGATTTTATCGATATTAAGTAAAGATCATGTTCCATGAAGACATTTAGTTAATATCCTACCATAAATATATCAAAACCTAATTTCTGATTAGTAATTTGCATTTCTAGGAACTTAATTTGGACCAGTTTAAAGGCGATTTTCTCAATATTTAGATTTTTTTTTTTTTTTTTTTTTTTTGCATCCTCAGATTCCATATTTTCAAATAGTTGTATCTCGGCCAAATATTGTCCTAAATTATTATCCTAATAAACAATACATCAATCGAAAGCTTATTTATTCAGCTTTCAGTTGATGTGTAAATCCTAATTTCAAAAAATGTACCCCATGGTTTTATGGTCCAGGGTCACATATGTGAAGCAGCATCGTTTTCTCAATTGTTGACTATAGTGCACACTTTTCTTCAAATCAAGTGTATACCGTTACAATCTTACAATCTTACCTTTACCATACACAAAAAGCAACATGATGTAATTTATAAAAATAAATGACATCCTTTGATTTTCCCTTTGTGCTGATTATGTACACGGGATTAGTCCCACGAATAACATCCTTATTTTTAAATGATTAAGGCATTCACGTCGTAAAAGGGGAGAAAACAAATTAGAAGTCTGTATTTTCCCCCTGACAAAGAGCCATGCACAATGAGTGAAAGGAAATGCGCTGTGTCACAATTGATCATCCTTGAGGGGAAAAAGAATGTCTGAATCAATTGAGGCTAAGATTGAGAAACATTTGCTCAGGACGCCGGGCAGACCTGGCAGTGGGACTTCAGGACCTGAGTGTGATAAATTTGTCCTTATTATCCCTATTGATGTTTAAATTTCTTCAGGGCTGTAAGTACACAGGCACCAGGCAGTGACAGAGGTATGGCGACCTCCTTCGATCCATAATTTACACCTGTTAGTGGACTCCCCTATCGTTTGTGAGTACACTCAGGCTTAAAGGTTAACAAAAGAGACGCTGGACCGGCTCTGCTGCCGAGGCAACGGATCAATGTCAAGTAAATAACCTTTTCTACCTTATTTCCCGAGCAGTATTGATCCGTTTCCCCCCCCTTCTCCGTTTTTCCTCTCCATTCAGCATTTTGTCATGTCTTCAGCCAACACGGGACACGCAACAGCAGTTTCCCATTGAAAGTGCAAAGTGTCATCTCATGACAGTACTGCTTTGAATGATTTCTCTGTTATGGCACGTAAAGACGATCGCTTCTTGGAGAAACGGCTTATGAATTATTCAGTTTTTGAGAAGAATCAGCTGTTGAATTCATATGTGGAAAAATAAAATGCAGAATCATTAACAGCACATTATACTAAACATATGGACACGCTTTAATGTTGATACAGTCAAACATTTACTGAGTAAATAATTAGTGATGAACAACATGGAAATCATTTGTATTTATTTTATAGTGATGTTTGTACTTAAACATTATATTATTCCATTCTGTTCCATCTGAAACTGTACTGTAGAGACAGATTAATTAAGTGAATTTGTATATTAAGGCTTAATAGCAAAGACTTAAATTCAATAGCAGCATTAAAAAGAATCAAATTCTTTAGACTCGGTTGAATAATCTTGAGACGGACAACTCGAGAGGCTGCAATTGGTCGCCAGTGTTTTGTTTGCCTCCCTTTTTGCCTCTAAAAGCACAGAGCCATAGCGAGAAAAGATGAAAGTTATTTTCTTCAAGTGAGAGCCAAAACCGAATGAGGTCAACCACAACTTAGAATGGAGAGACCCTCTCCACCTTTTCCCATTGCTGTAGTTAAGCATGTACTGCTCAGAGAGATTTGTAATCGTACAGTCCACTTGAGTCACGGCTCTCTTTCAAGACAAGAATTCTGAATGACCAAAACAAAGTCTTTCCCTGAAAAAAAAAAAAAAAAAAAGATTGATGGTTCTTTTAAAAATGTGTGAAGAGGCAGAACCAGAAAACGTTCTGAAGTTCAGCTGGATGTGGCCAAGTGAAAAAAATAAAAATAAAAATGTTATTCCATATCATGCGTTGTGAAAAAAAAAAAATAATACTAACACGTGTTAAATCTGTTAGTTAAAAAAAAATAATAATAATTTGACAAGTTCTTATGTATTCCGATTATTGGGAGTGTTTGCTTGGTGTTCAGTAACATAACATTTAAAAAGAGATTTTCTCACAGCTGCATGTCAATTTCAAATTAACCTTAACAAACAGACTCCTGGGTTTTGTTGGGATTAACAACACCCTTTAGCTATTGATTGTGTGTGATGATTTTATTGCCTTTTGAAATTTGTTTAGTGGTCAGGGTTCATCAATCAGGCTATAATATTGGACTGATGGACTGTGAGGCCTATGGTTGCAACGTATGGGTCAGTCCATTCACTAGAACTATCTAGTAGTTTATAAGTGCAGTGCTTGGGGAAGTAGATATTTCTGGGTCTGTTCCATAGACAAAATTGACATGAGAATGAATGTGGCAAAAATCAATGAGCATTGCCTGTTCACTATATTTACTTCCTGGAAATGTTGTCTTGGTTGTCATCAGAGCTCTGTAAATATAAATGCTGGATGATTGACAGCCAATAACTGTAGATAATCTGCAGTATAATTAGTTTTTGTATTAATTGTACATTACAAATGAGTTTTATTTAGTTATTATTAACTATTTGAATTGAGGTAGCAAACAAAAGCTTGTTTCTGCCGCTGAATAAAAAATAACTGCGACTTTTTATCTCACAATTCATCTTGCATCTTCAGTACTACATCTATACTATTACATCTTGCATTTCTAGAAAAAAAAATAAACTCACAATTGCGAGTTATAAAGTCAGAATTGCGTGATATAAACTTGCGTGATATAAAGTCTTTTTCTCGCTCAAAATTGGCCTTGATAACTCACAATTGCAATTTTAGATCACAATTCTGAGAAAAAAGGTAGAGTTGTGAGATATAAACATACAGAAAGTAGTCAGAATTGGGAGATAAAATAACGCAATTTTGAGAAAAATATTGTCTCGCAATTCTGACTTAATTACTTGCAGTTGCAAGTTTATATCACGCAATTCTGAGGAAAAATATCTGAATTATGAGTTTAAATAGTCAGAATTGCAAGAAAAACACGTAATTAATTTTAAATTTCACAATTCTGACTGTACCTCAATTACGAGTTTATATCACAAGTCTGACTTTATAAGAAAAAAGTCAGAATTACGAGTGTATTTCTTGAAATTCTGACTATAACTTGCACTTGCAAGTTTATATCTCGCAGTTCTGACTTTATCTCACAATTCTGACTATAACTTGTAATTGCGAGATTATATCACGCAACTGTGAAAAAAAGTCTGACTTCTGACTTTATATCTCGCAATTCTGACTTTATTTCTCACAATTGTGAGGAAAAAATTTGAATTATGCAATTATTTCTTGAAATTCTGACTAAAGAGTTTGTATCTCACAATTCTGATTTTAATCAGACTTTCTAACTCACAATTGCAAGTTTATATCACACAATTTTTGAGAAAATATTACGAGTGTATTGCAATTCTGACTATAACTTGCAATTGCAAGTTTATGTCTCTCAATTCTGACTAACTTGTAATTGCAAGTTTATATCTCGCAATTCTGACTTTATATCTCACAATTCTGACTATAACTTGTAATTGAGTTTATATCACGCAGTTGTGAAAAAGTCAGAATTATAAATTTATATCTCTCAATTCTGCCTTTATAACTCACAATTGCAAGTCTATATCACGCAATTCTGAGAAAAAAGTCAGAATACGAGTGTTTTTCTTGCAATTCTGACTATAACTCGCAATTGCAAGTTTATATCTCGCAATTCTGATTTTATATCTCACAATTCTGACTATAACTCCGAATTGCGAGTTTATATCACGCAATTCTGAGAAAAAAGTCAGAATTGCGAGTGTATTTCTTGCGATTCTGACTATAACTTGCAATTGCAAGTTTATATCTCACAATTTTGACTTTATATCTCACAATTCTGACTGTAACTCACAATTGGGAGTTTATATCGCACAGCTGTGAAAAACAAGTTAGAATTATGAGTTTATATCTCGCAATTCTGACTTTATATCTCAAAATTCTGACTAGAACTTGAAATTGCGAGTTTATATCATGCAATTGCAAAATAAGGGTCAGAATTCTGAATTTATATCTTGCAATTCCGACTTTATTTCTCACAATTGTGAATTTATATCTCACAATACTGACTTTATAACTTGCAATTGCAAGTTTATATCATGCAAATCTGAGAAAAAAAATCAGAATTACGAGTTTATATCTCGCAATTCGGACTTTATAACTCGCAATTATGAGTTTATATCTCACAATTCTAACAATCAAAAATGTGATGTAAAATTTGCAATTTTCCTTTTTTATTTTTAAATTCAATTAATTAAATTAATGGAAATGGGCTTCCATAGAAACAGGATGCAGAAAAGAAGTAGACATTTTTTGGGGGGTCTGTAGTTTTTAAACAAAAAAGTAATTTTTGTAATTTATTCATTCATTTTTAATGCTTTAATGATATCTTTCTGTAGTGTATTTATTTATTATAAGCTGTTTTATATTTTTATAAGTTTAAATGAGATTTTATGTTTTTAAATTAGAAGTTAATAAAATAAAATGACATTAAACAAATAAATTGTAAGATCTGTTTATACTTTTATTTTGAGCATATTGGCATTTTTTAACAGCTCCGGCAAAGATGCGTACTAAGCAAATGACACCAGAAGGATATCAGTCATAGCTTGCTATACAGCACTTTTGTTGGTAGATACCAGCCATGTTTTAACACTCGACCTCATGATCACAATGTATGTAATTGAACCCAGTATTTAGTAGGTCAAGGCTCTTACCAGTGGCCGAATTATAGTGTTCACATCACAATGTACTGATTGACGTCAGGAGTGGAATGAGACACACCCTCTGGATTGTTTTGTCTAGGCTGCTGTCCAGTGAACTACTATTGATTTCCCCTGGCCTGTGCAGATCCCACTCCAACATGAGTGATTATCAAGCCTTTTCCTTGTGATGACACTGCACTTAGGTTCCATCAGCTCAGCTTCTCTTTGATGAATGTGCCCTGCGCTGCGACTCCCTCCCCCTGTGACATCCACACTGTGCTGCGAGTGCTTGTTAGTCTGCGAGCTCTTGCTCTATGCGGTTACAATTCCACATCAAAGCCGTGGCTACACGCTCTGTTCCCGTGTCCGCCCACCGCTAACCAAGGGTATACGTTCTGCGCAATTATTCATGAATGCTGATGTCGGCCGTGGCGCTGTTTAGAAAGGAGCATGCAAATACCAAAGGGTCAGACTCTATTTCGCGGCTACGTCGACTTTGTAGTGTGGATGCGAAGCCTGTTTGTACGAGGTGTAAATAAATGGAAGTGACATGGATGGAGAGGGAGGAAAGTATGGTGTTGGTTTCCAGATGCCATAAAATTTCTCATTTCCTACTCTCCGAGTGAGCAAATCACTCACGCGCTCTCTGTACAGTTGTCACGTAGGAAATAGTATGGCTGCGGACGAATCCTCTGTGGCTGCTTGTCCTCAGCTGAACTTGTACACACAGTTGTGTACATCTGTGCCCCAGACACAGTTAGATCTTGAACTTCTATTGATTTTTAGGGGCCACTATGGGTGAGAGAAATAGCACTGAAACACAAGGTGAATGGGAGTCCATGTTCATGCCCTTGTGCTACAAGAACACCTAGTTTTGCGTGTCTGTTGGAACAAGCGCTCTCCAAGGAGAACAGCAAACCAACAAAACAAATTAAATCAGAGGGCAAACTAGGAGCAGCAGAAGAGGGGAAAAAAGGGCATTTGGAAAAAAAGCTGGATGCTCAAACTAAAATGCTAATGCTTTCGTCTGCCACTGTCTTTAAATGATTATCATTTGAAGGCTTTTTCTCAAAATATTATTGATATGATACACGTAATTACTTAGTTTGGTCAAGTTGACATCATACAATTGCATTAATTAAATATTACAAAGCGAATAATTTAACAGCCCTGCTTAATATGTAATTATTCTGTGACATTTTTTTTTTTGTAAATATAGTAGCAGTACCACAATTGGTTTTCGCTTTTAGATTTTAATTGAATTTCTAAAGTTTAATTGAGTTTAGGTAACAAATAAATAGCAAACAGATGCAGAACAACACTTCAGATTTCAATTAAATGCAAATTCAATGTAAATTTTTAACTAGAAAAGAAAAGTTTGTAAAGACAAACTTTAAATATTGGAATCTTTTTATCTATGCGTCACTGTGTTACATTTCTTTGAATTGAAATCCATTCATTAATGGGATAGTAAACCCAAAAATGAAAATTCTGTCATTAATTACTTACTCTCATGTCATTCCAAACCCGTAAGACCTTTGTTCAACTTCAGAACACAAATTAAGATATTTTTGCTTTGTAAATTTGTAGAATTACGGTTGAACCACTGATGTCACATGGACTATTTTATCAATGTCCGTACTACCTTTCTGGCCTTGAATGTGGTAGTTTCATATCAATGCTGTCTATGCAGGGTCAGTAAGCATTTCTCTCGCATTTCAAAAATATCTTAATTTGTATTCCAAAGATGAACGAAGGTCTTACAGGTTTGGTACGACAATAGGTGAGTAATTAATGACAGAATTTTCATTTAAGGGTGAACTATCCCTTTAAAGTGTCTTCAAATTTCCATGAGATGTAAATTCAATATAATTTTTTACTAGAAAATAAAGGTTTTCTAGTTTTCTGTAAAGACAAGCTTTAATGTTGGAATCTATTTATCTATGCATTACTGTGAATTCAGAGTTAGAGTTAGAACTCGGAAAATGACTCTTCCTATCATTAAAGGGTTAGTTCACCCATTCTGTCATTAATTACTCATCGTCATGTCGTTCCAAACCTGTAAAACCTACATTCATCTTCGGAACACAAATTAAGATATTTTTGATGAAATCCAAGAGCTACCTGTGTTATAAAGACTGACACTGAAGACAATAAATTGTTGAAAAAAAAAGTTGTTATTTTTGTTTTCTTTGCGAACAAAAAGTATTCTTGTAGCTTCATAAAATTAACCACTGATGTCACATAGACTATTTTATCGGTGTCCTTCCTACCTTTCTGGCCTTGAATAATAATAAAAAAGACTCATCTTATCACTAAATGGTTAGTTCACCCAAAAATGTAAATTCTGTCATTACTCACCATTGCATCGTTTCAAACCCGTAAATCCTTTGTTCGTCTTCAGAATACAAATTAAGATATTTTTGATGAAGTCTGATAACTTTCTGCACATCAAAGACTGACACAGAAGAGAAGAAATCGTCAAATAAAGAATTATTTTTGTTTTTTGTGTGCAGAAAAAAGTATTCTCAAAGTTTCATAACATTACGGTTGAACCGTTAATATCACATGGACTATTTTAGTGATGCCTTTACTACCTTTCTGGGCCTTTAATGTGTCTGTGCTGGGTCAGAAATCTCTTGGATTTCATCAAAAATATCTCAATTTGTGTACCGAAGATAAACGATGGTCATACGGGTTTGAAACAACAGAACTAAAGCTTTAAAGTTTTACAGAATACTTCAAATTTCAAATGTAAATTTTAACTAGAAAAGATGTTGAAGTATTTTTATGTATCTTCACTGTGTTACATTTCTCTGAATTGGAATAAAAAAAAAAAAAAGACTCATCCTATCACTAAAGGGTTAGTTCACCCAAACATTAATTACTCACCGTAGTGTCTTTCCAAACCTGTAAGACCTTTGTTCATCTTCTGAACACAAATTAAGATGATATCCGAGAGCTTCCTGCAAGTCAAAAATTGACACGAAAGATAAGAAATTGTTGAATAAAGTCTTTATTTTTGTTTTCTTTGCACACAAAAAGTATTCTCATAGCTTCACAAACTTACGGTTGAACCACTGATGTCACATGGACTATTTTAACAGTGTTGTTACTACCTTTCTGGGCCTTGAATGTGGTAGTTGCGTTGCTGTCTATGCAAGGTCAGAAAGCTCTTGGATTTCATCAAAAATATCTTAATTTGTGTTCCGAAGATGAACAAAGGTCTTAGGAGTTTGGAACAACATGAAGGTGAGTAATTACTGACAGGATTTTCATTTTTGGGAAAACCCATCCCTTTAAAGAAGAGATTTAAAATACAGAATTTCTCCATTTTAATCCGCATGTATGTCATCTCAAAGCTCTCCCGCATGTGCGTCTCTGTTTTGTGTGCTTTGCATCTGTTATTGGCTTGGGTTACAGATGGCATTAAAGTGCAACATGTTCTCACACAAACTGCACTGATGTCTGCCATTCATAGCATCGTTAGAAATGAGGCCTAAGTAGATTCATCTCCATGACCTGTAAGGCATAAGTCAGATTTTTTTGTTCTCCTTCTGTTATGTACATGACAGATGTAAAGCTCGGGATGGCTTTCTCATATTACAGAATGGGATTTCCTCTTAGCTGAGGTTTATCAAAGAGTCATTAGAAAGAATAAAAACACAGTTCAATGTCCTCTTATGGGACTTAAAATGAATATTCCAGAGAGCCATATTTCATAGTGAACTTTTGACATGTGAGAACAAAAATGGCATTGAGCCGAAGCTACAGTGTGAAACAAAAGCGGGGGCACTGAAGGACGAGCGATGGGGCCCTTCGGCTGCTATTCTGGAGTCTGGGAGCATGTGCCGCAGGTCCAATGACAAAGAGCACCTGCTGGTGTCACAGAGCTCTGGGGGGAAGCTGGAATATGGTTGGGTGGTGGGGGGTGGAGTTGTTGTCTGAGGGAGAAGTTTATGAGAGACATGGATGCAGGGGTTATTTTCAGTAATGTGAATTGATCGCAGCGACTCCGGGTGTTTTGAAGAGGACCACCAGCGGGTCTGTTTTTGTGAGCCGAGACCTTTACTTGTCATTCACTTCTTAAGCAGGTGAAAAATGGCAAACGCTGCCCTGGTTTCTCAAAAGGTGTAGAGCCTGCTGACACAGACTAATGGGCCAGAGTTCACGAGGTTAGTGCACACCACGTGTGTTGCTGGAAATGTTGGTTCCGTCCAATTAGATATCAAAATATATCATCCGTCTTCCAAATGTAGTGCTTAGAGGGATAGTTCACCAATTCTGTCACCCATGCCATTCTAGACCTGTGTTACTTACTTTCTTCCATGGAACACAGAATGTGAATTTTGGAACAATGTCCTGACCACTCTTCAAATACAATGAAGTTAAATGATGACTGAGGCTGTCAAGTTTTAAAACTTATGGTCCAGGTGAATCATGCGCTGAAAACCAAGTCCTCTGAAGCTTTATAATAGTTTTGTGTGACCAACATTATTTCATTAGCTTGGTTTCCATCCAAAGTTCTGAATATAACTTCTGAGCAAAACTGGAATATTGCATAAAACATTTGCGAATAAGCACCGTTTCCATCCAGCGAGTCAAAATTGTCACTTCCTGATAAACCGACACTAAAAATCACTAAGAAATGTAAGAGAAGCCACTGAATATAATAATTTTCAAATATAATAAACTACTTGCACCTAAGAGCAAGCAGATGAAACAATAAGGTTGAAATCTGTCATGTTAGACAGTTCTAGGGGGAATTATACAGAAATACTTTGACGACAGACTTTGCTCTGGCATTTCGGAACGACCATAACAACATTTCAGATGCTGTGCGACAAGATCGGTTCTTTGGTTAGTCAGGTAATGCCATCCCATTGTCCCAAGTCACATGACTTTTTTGATTCACGTAGAGAAATGTACTTGGCAAATGCGTCAAATGAGTCGAAAACCACCTCGACCAAATGTAAAAACTTTTTGGCAAATTAAGCAAGCGGCAACCTCCCACTCTCTCTATTGAAACCAACACGGAAGTGACTTAAACTGCAATTCATCGACTGGCCGCTAGAGACTGGCTGCAAAAGGGAGTCAGTCCCATTGACTCCCCATGTTAAAATGCCCAACTTTACAGCAGGAAAAAGTATGTTTACAGCCTGGTTCAAAAAATGGTTTTGGGCTATATAGCTAGTTTTTCCCTTCATGTCAACTGTGAGGGGGTGGATTTTTTTATAACTCATCCGTTTAAGTTATATTAAGCCTTAAAGTTCAGCATAATTAAGGGCGTGGCCACTTGAGTGACAGGGGGATTGCCGCTGCTGTCACCACTGTTGCGCTAGGCGGGCGTGGTTTCAGCAACCAGCTCCACCCACATCCCGCCTTTTTGCCCATTTTTGATTATCTGGGAGAGACGCGCGGTGACGCAATTCCAAGATGGCGACGGCCAAATCCCGCCCACTATAGGCTTCAAAATAGCGCTTCAGAATCCTACGGGTGACGTCACGGATACTACGTCCATATTTTTTAGAGTCTATGAAATTAAGGGATTTTTTTTTTTTAAGAAATGTGCCGTTTCCATCACTCTTTTCTGATGTGATACTGGATCACTGAGTCAGCATAAATCAAGAACTGAAGCGATCTGATTCGTAAATAAACAATAAAACCATTTTTTATGAACTGGATCAACGGATTTATTGAAAAGATTTGACTCCAAAGAATGAAGTACTACTCAAAAAAATTACTCTATAAACAGACCAAGAAACAGTATAGGGCTGATGTCAAGATTTTAGGGCTGCCCTCGATTAAAGATCTTTCTGGTCAACTAATAGTCGTTCATTTTAAGCATTAGTTGCATTATTAGTCACATGTTTATTAATAAACCATATAAATGAGCCTTTAATTGCCTACATAGCCTAACATAGCCTAACAAGCACTCAGGCATACGCATAAAGCTTGCCGCAGCACACCGTTAGACGTAATGACGTAATGTGTCAGGGAAAAAGAATAAGGAGGCTGCATTAACATTTTAATAATTTATTGATAAACTAGAGCTTGCTTTGTTTTTTCTGTGACACTGATTCGTCATTTCTACAGTCGTGGTTGAGCCTGTGTTTATGTTTCATACGTATTACAACATTTGAGAATATATGTTTTCTATTTGAATTGGTTCATTTAAAAGTAGACATTTCACTCTATAGATATATTTTTCATGTCTGTAAGGCAAGTATACATGCGCTTTCGCGCTTAAGTTCACCGAGACGGAAGAAAGCGCATCCTGTTTCCTTTTATTTTTTACAAAAGCACAACGTTTCGTTGTTATTCTGGGTGCGCACAAATAATTGTAGAGTCTTTACAGATTCGAAAGATGTATTACTTTTTATCTGTATTTATCTGTATGAACCAAAATGAGGGAGTATTTTAAGAGCCATTAACAATCTGTCCGTTGCGGACTGCGTGACTTTTCTGCGACTAATAAAATTTTGGTCGACCAAGCCTCTTCTTGTCGACTAATGGTTAGTTGACTGTTAGGGGGCAGCCCTACAAGATTTCATATGTTACTCTTACAAAACTATTGTACAACTTATAGACCATTTTTTTGGGTCATTTTGGAGTTCCACAACCTCAGTTACTTCACTGAAAAAGGTCAGTTTATTTTTTCAAAAAAGTATGTAGTATTAATACAACTACTATTACGATAATAAATTAAAAGGCTACTTAAAGTGTACTAAAGTGTAGAGATTAAACATTCATATTAATCTTATGTCATGCTCTAAATGAGTACACTTATTTTGATGTGTTTACTAGCATACTAAACCACTTGTGAAATATGTTAGTATATTTTTAACTTTAGTATGGAATTTGATATTACATTTATATATTTTAAAAATACTAAATGGCAACAACATTACAAATGTAGATACAAATACATTTAAAAACATGACATGCAAGTTGCAATAGAAATTACATTAAAGTATATTTTAGTTTACTATAAACGCTTATCAGTACACTCAACAGTACACTGTAAATATATTTCAAAGAGAGCTGAAGTAATGATTATGAAACTACATATAAAGATATACTTTAGTCCTACTTAAATGGGTCAAAACAGCATGTTAAAGTTCACCCAATTGCATTTAATGTCACAAAGCATTACATTCACTTCTCACTTAGTATATTATTTTAAAGTATATTATTTCAGTAAAAAGTACGTTTCTGTAAAATAACTTTTTAAATGTATATTAAAGTGTACTTCTTTTCAGAAGGGTATCCTTCTTTTGTGATGTAGTGAGGATTCCAGCATCAGATCTGCACTGTGCTGAGGAGGACAGAACTTCTAATTATGAGTTTAGATTACTGCAATAAGAGATTGTACAAGAGAAAAGGCTTAAGTTTAACCAACCCCCATTGTATAAATATGCCTACACTCCAGGCTGAGGTTTGTACTTGTGGTTTTGGCAGTGTATCAGATGCGTTCATGCTTAAATCAATCCGTGGTTTAAAAAGAAAGAAAAAAGAAAAAGAAAAAAAGACACACATGAAAAGTGACAGCTCAATCTCTGAATACTGTCTGGAGGCTCTGTAAGGGAAGACAGTGTCACTTTCTGCTTCTCGGTTAAATGGTAACCTTAGGTAGCATAGCTGGTGGCTGATGTTAACATATCATTTGAGCTTGTCACCTAGAGGTTAGAGTTACATCCATGTTTAGATCTCAGCAATTAATAGTATATTAGTGGTACTGAGTCAACCACACATTAGATAAGTGTGTGCAGTGTGCCATGTCTGTTTTGTTTTCTGTCGGTTTGTTTTGTTGTTATACATTTGCATGGTATGGAAGGCATTTTACATGGTACATAATAGCCAAAAAGTTATGCTTATTATATTTCCACATCTTTTGTGTACAAGGAGCTTGGTAACACTTTACTTGAAGACTTCTAATGCACTTTTCAAAGGGATAGTTCAGCAACAAATGAAAATTCTGTCATTAATTACTTATTCTCATATGGTTCCAAATCCGTAAGATCTTCATTTTTCTTCAGAACAAAAATTAAGATATTTTCGATGAAATCCAAAAGCTTTCTGACCCTGCATAGACATCAATGTAAATTAAATATTCCCACACCCAGAAACGCAGTAAGGACATCTATAAAATACAGTCCATGTGACATCAGTGGTTTAACTATAATTTTACGTAGATACACAAATAATTTGTGTTTCAAAGATGAATGAAGGTCTTACGGTTTTGGAACAACATAAGGGTGAGTAATTAATGACAGCATTATCATTTTTGGGCGAACTATCCCTTTAATGCATTCTGTGGAATCATGAATATTTGTAACCACAGTTATAATATATTTTAAATACTTATTTATTAATTGTCACACCATTAGAAAGTATAATGCATACAAATAATGGCTATTAAAACTCAAAATTAAAATGTCATGTATTTATAATTATATATCATATTATATTTATAATTCATATTTATTTATGTTTTTTTATTTATTAATAATTTATTACATTTATTTTTCAATTGTACCTTTAATTGCATTTTTTTTATATTTGTGACACTTTTTGTGACTTTTTCTCACAATGTGAGTTAATACCTTCCAATACGACTTATACTGTATCACATAATTTCCAATTTATGTCTCACAATTATAAAATTATTTCTCAAAATTGACTAATTCATAATCTCCTGCCATGATAATAGCAAGATCACTTGATGTTACAGACCATAACAGTATAATATTTTCTATAAAATGTGTCTTGTATAGCTGAAAATCTTGATTTCATGGTGTCCGAATTAGTCAGTGTCAATATAGGGATAATAAAGCAGTGATTTTGGACATGATTTTGAAGGAAGCTAAATTACATTTGATTGGTTGTGATTGCATGCACACGTCTGATTGGACAGTGATGTGCCTCCATTCTGAAGTCTATGGTTTGGTGTCTCTCTTTAGCCAGTTACCAGATTTAATAGAGCAATGAACGGAAAATACTTAAGCTGGAATTTACTTTATTTCTTGAAATATAAGAGTTCTTACTTGAAATTGTATTTTTGGAGGGGCTGGCAGTGGTGGACAGGGTGGTGCAAAACAGCAGTGGAAGCGTTGGCTGCAAAATGAAGTCAGGCCTCCAGGTTTTTCTGGGAAAAAAAAAGTTCTCCATGGTCCAAGGTCAATGACCTGCTCTGTAGCACTCTCCATTCCACCTCGGGGCACCTGCTAATGTCAGGCCTCTTTTAGATTCCCCAAATCGCGGCTCACCACTGGTTATTTTCAGCAGCGCTAAGTGATCTCAGTGACCCTGGAGGTCTGACATGCTGCTTTTTTTTTTCTTTACCAGAAGTCAAATGCCATAGCATTGCCCCGGGATC